>NW_027510158.1:1500000-1642500 GCF_048772815.1 Callospermophilus lateralis | reverse complement strand
CGCGCTCGCCTGGCATGCGTGCGGCCCAGGTTCGATCCTCAGCACCACATACAAACAAAGATGTTGTATCCGCTGATAACTAAAAAATTAATATTAAAAATTCTCTCTCTCTCTCTCTCTCTCTCTCTCTCTCTCTCTCTCTCTCTCCTCTCTCACTCTCTCTTTAAAAAAAAAGAAATTGTAAATCTCACTTCCACTGAGTCTAGTTCTATGTATTTGGCTTATGATATTCTAGAAAGGACATGGCTTTGTTTACCAACTTCTTAGATTAATAAATTCTTTGAAGGAAATAACTGCAGTGTTAAATCTTTGTGCCTCTTTGGATGAATTGATATGGAGAAACCTTTCTCAAAGGAGCTCATAATCATACACATATATACATTACTCCCCAAGAATCTCGGTTAATTATGGCAATCTGGATACCTTTCCTAGATTGTAATCACCCAAGTGAACCTACATGTTCTAATTTCTTTGAGTTTATCTCAAGTCTATTTTCTTTTTAAACTTTTCCCTAGTACTGAAACATGCTGGACGTTTGTGAAAATAATTTTTTCTCCTTTGTAATAGTCCAGTTTCTGAGTTATACATTTGAAGGAAATTATGACATTTTCTTTTATACCCAGAGTATTAATGTTCTTTTAAGAAAGAAACTGTTTATCTAATTCAAATTTTTATCCATTATTTTAGTACCTATCAGAAAAAAATTTACATGATAGATGCTTAGGAAGATTGACTTGATCTTATTTTTAAATTATAATTTCTAAAATTTGTATTATTTAAAATGTTTTCTATTGGTCTTTCTATCTTCCTACCCTGATGCAAAAAGAAAGGCCTAGTTGACTGGAAACATTCTAGGGAATTAAGTATCTGAGAAAATAATTTTGTAGCTTTAGTAAGTCCAAAACATTAGTTCTAGTTCTCAAGAAAAACCACTAAAAGTTAGATATCTATAATTTTGCAGTATAGGCTTGTTGAGTAGTGGAGATCAAGGCATCAAGAGGCACCCAGAAATGTGCTCCTAAATTCTGTTTTTCTCAATCTTAGGCCAAGACATTTGTTGGCTCTGCCAGTGACTAAAAGCACTTAGGCAGAAACAAAAATAGACAGAGAAATAAGAGTAGACAAATGCCCTGTTCTTAATCTGACCCTGCTTATCTGTTTGCTAAAATACATCTGATCTATTTACTTCTGTGAATAATAATCAGACATAATATTTATTCTCTGCAGGTAATATTTGATCAAGTACTCGAAGCTTTGCCTGTGCATCTCTAACAATAGCCTTGACTTGTAACCGACCTCTCATTTTGGTCATCCATCACACTGAAACTAAAGCTGCCAATCAATTTTGGCATTGGGGGTGTCTAAAATTAGAAGATATTTATATGTCTAAATGCGGATAAGGTTGGAGCTGCCAAAACAATACTCACTTGTGACCTAAATATCCAAGAAAGAAAAAGCCAATGCCATTAAAAATTGTGTCATCTCCTCTCTATGATTCAGTAATGAAAGCCTGCCGACCAGCAGTCTGTCAGCTGCATTCTGTTTAATCATTGGAAATTGTGTGCACTATGTCTATGTAGCCTAAATGGAAAAAGTTGCCACTGCAATTGCATCTTCCTCTTACCAATAAATCATTGTAGACAAAGAAGAGAGGAAGAAGGCCACCTGACAGCTCTCCATCAGAACACCAATCATAAATTAACACAGAGAACATAGCACACAAGACTGTCTTTTCAGGACCTCAGAGTTAAATAATGAAGAGAGATACTTTAGTTTAAAAGGTAGTAATTCCAAAAACCTTGGAGATGTGTTTCTTGAAGGAAAAGGAGAAAGTCCACCCACCCTATTTGGGAAGGTGGAGGCACCTACCTGGTCTTGATTTTTGACACTTGAGTTGTTTGAGAACCTGATAGCTTTATAACTGCAACAAGGCTTATCCTGATCTCCATGACCAATGAAATTACTTAAGACATTCAGCATGTAAGGCAAGTTCATTGTTTTCTCACTTTTTTTCCTGAGAAAAAGCACCACTATATAAAATATAATTTTCTACATGATGGCAGCATGCCCCTTTGATTTAGATGATATTGAATTCTTGCATAAGTTCACAGCATAGACCCAGAAAAAGAATGTTGCTTTTGACAGTAGAATAAGGCAAGTTTCTTCTTAAATCACTAGGGTAGAAATACATTTGTTCAAAACATATTTTACTTTCTATTTCTTGGATTTGGCACTTGAAGTTTACAAAGTTAAAAAAAAAAGACCAAGGAAGTCCATTGTTTACATAAAAGGAAAACTACATATAATTGAAATTCAAATTTTATAAAATCACTGTTAACGTGATAAATATATAAAAACTATTTATGAAATTACTGACTTTCGATAGAGTGGAAAAAACACCAGGTCTATTCTCTCTCTTTCTCTTAATACCCACAAAGTTCTGAGTGTCTTCTACCTCTTGCTATTTCCTTCAAATAAAGTGTGACTTAGTAAGCTTATTTTTTGAAAGAGTAAAAATGATGCTGAAAAAGATGAGGTATTCCGATATTCTTGAACTTGCAAAAGTGTTTCCTGGAATTGGCTTTTATTCTCAAAAGGATCAGTTTATATCATATCATATAACACAGTGCTTATATTAACAAGAGATCTGAGAACTAAGGAAGTTCACATTCCACTTCTTATGGGAATATTCTTCAGACAGCCCTAACATGATCAGGCCTCTGCTTGGTGATTATTAATAGAAGGGTATGCATTTTCTCAAATGGCTGCTGTTTTAGCACTGGATGATTATGATCATGAAAATAATTTTGTCTTTTAGTAAGTGAAATGAAAGTAAAAAAAAGAAAATTTTCTTGTAATTGAGGAGCATTTAATAAAGAGTCCATTACAGAATGTGAGGAAGGTGGGTACAGTGGCAAATGCATGTAATTCTAGCAGCTCATGAGGCTGAGACAGGAGGATCACAAGCTCAAAGTCAGCCTCAGTAACTTAACAAGGCCTTAAGCAACTTAGTAATACCCTATCTAAAAATAAAAATTCAAAATGGTTGGAACATAGCTCAGTGGTTAAGCACTCCTGAGTTCAATCTTTGGTTCCAAGGAAACAAAGCAAAACAACTCAAATAACAAAACAAAACAAAGAAACAGAATGTGAGGAGTTATGAACGACCAACAAGAAATGAAGCATTCAGGCTACAACAGAGAAAAGCTCTCACCTCCACTTTGCCTGAGAGGCCAAGAGAAAGAATGGCCACTGTCACTCAGTGAGCATAACTGTGGTTAGAGAAAAGGGTACCTTGGTGGTGCTGTGGCCTTTGGTGGAGACCAAAATAGCCTAGGTGGAGGGAACTAAGGAACAAAGATTTGATATTCTGTCAGTGCCTTTTATTGGTCAAGTGTGATGCATTGTACATGAAATATTTCTAAGCCTGTCTTTGTACTTGTAATAACTATGAAATTGATTTTTAATCTTTAATGCAAACCAAGTTTGCATTTTTTAAACCAAATTTGTTTCATTGTACTGTTGCCACATTATTTCAATTCTCCTGTCCCTACCATCATTGGTACACACACACACACACACACACACACACACACACACACACATTTATACATATGTGGGTATGTGTAACTAATCTTAGCAGTACAACTCACTTAAATCTTCTCTACATTTTGTGACAAACTGTTCCACTTTATTGTAATCTGAGACAAAATAAGCCTATACTCCTTTTAGGACATGATAATGAAATTTTCCTCCTTCAATTATCATCTTGCTGAGGTTTTTTATTTTATTTTTCTTGTTTAATTTTCTTACCAGAGTTCACCAATGCTCCCACAATTCTAGCTTAAATTCCAAGTCATCATTTGATGAGTTTTTAGCAATATAACTCTCCTATAATTAGGCTCTCTACTCATAAAGCAATTTGGTCAAGGTAGATTTCTTCATATGTGCCTGTATTTCAAAAACTATAGGTTTTGGTCTTTTTCTTTCTCACCTAAGGAACATTTTTCTGGCAAGACAATTTAAGCTACTAAAAAACACGGAATCCATGGGGTTATAAATGATGGTAGCATATGATGATCATTATTTTCCAAAGTACTTATATGAAGACACGAATTGGTGTGACTATAGTTTATATACAACCAGAGATATGAAAAATTGTGCTCTATACATATAATAAGAATTGTAATGCATTCCACTGTCATATGTAAATTAAAAAAAAAAGAAAAACAAAAACACAGGATCCATGTCACTGTTTGTTCCATATCTTAGTATAGAGCCTGATAAATTTTTGACCTCTAGTAAAAATTTGCAATATATCTTCTGAAACCAGCTGACATGCTGCCAAACAAAGCAGTCAGCCTCAGCTCCGTAACTTGCCCTGGGGTACCTGCCATTTCAACAGCACCATCTGTATACCATTGTTATTTAGCACAGAGGATATTGAGTACCTTTCATTGTGGACATTTAACTCCACTGGAACACAGGCCATTAGAGTTTTTGCCTCACTAGAGTTTTAGGAGTTCATTCTTTCAAAACTTGACCTAGGTTTAGATGTGCCTGTTTATGAATCCAACCTCACAATAAAAATAGCCAAGCCTAAAACTGTTTTCAGTCTTTAATTTCACCTGAATCTGCTCCTCCTATCTCCATTTATTTGGATTTGTTGTTCTCAGCCTGAAACTGTCCCACTGCCTAGATATTTCAAATCCCATTGAGATTTGTCAAATGTTTTAAATAAATATTTAATGCTTAAAATATTTTAAATTTGTTCAGAAGGCATTAGAAAGAAACACCATTGTTACCTTTGAAGTGTCTTAATGTTGTGCTGTGATTCCATTCGCTTTCCCACACCAACCTGGCCACCACTGAGTGGTCATCACTTTCATTATCTTGCTTTCTACACACATACACACACACACACACACACACACACACACACACACACACAGAGAGAGAGAGAGAGAGAGAGAGAGAGAGAGAGAGAGAGAGAGAAATTTACATGAGAGGAATCATATTCTCTGCAAACTTCAACAACTTATTTTGAAAGTGAATATTATATTCTATTAAGTTGATCTGTGTTGATGTATGCAGGAATGATTCATTTATTTTGACTGTTGTGTACCAAAAGTCATTCTAACATTTTGTCTGTTATTCATTGAATTTGTTTTTCTCACCTGCTGCTCCTCGGCTTCTCATCTAGTTATAGATAAAAGGTGCATGAGAATTTAATGAAATAGATTGTATGGAAAACATCTCTGGAGTTAATTTTATAATGAAAATAAGCACACTTTGGGGCTGGGGTTGGAGCTCAGTGGTAGAGTACGTTCCTGGCATGTGTGAGGCCCTGGGTTCAATTCTCAGCACTGCATATAAATTAATTAATTAATTAGTTAATTAATTAATTAATCAAATATCCATTGACAACTAAAAAATATTTTAAAAAATAAAAGAAATAAAACAACAGAACCATACCTCAAGCTATGTAAAAAGGCTCTGGCAGATCCCTGATTCCTTCTACTTAGTCTTCATATTCATTACATATCCCATGTCTATAATATCATTGAAGTGAACTTAGTTGGAAGATTTTGCTAAAAGGAAATTCAGTTGGGAATGTAATCTACCTTTGCTTCATGAGATGGAAATCTATAGTTTGCAGCAATCTTCTTGAGAGTTAGGTACTGCTAGACATAGAATTCATGTGAAATGTTTTAGACATGAAAGTGAAATAATGGCTTTCCTGAAAGCCTTGGCCAGTATACAGTCTGCAAACTAACTTAGAATTTTGTCCTTAAGAAAAGGGACGGATGTTGAATCACAATATGAGGTGTCTTCTGTCTGATAGCAGGCATTAGAAGTATGTGAAAAGTGGAGGAAAATCAAGGTTTGAAATGTACAAAGCTAGAAGAAAATTAGGAGAAACTCTTCTAACTATTAAACGTGTAATTGTAAGCAACATAATGAGTTTTCTTACACACCAAACCAAATTAGCAAATTTGTTAGGATTATATTTGATAAACAGGATATGTAATTATAAATGGACCATACAATAAAACAATTTTGCCAGTATTACATGTAGGTAGTAGAAATTATTCTAGCAATGAGACATGCCTTGCAACGTATTTCTTGGGTCATTGTGAAATCAGCAATTCATCAAGTGGAAAATACATTGTGAATTGAAGTAAAATAGAGGCTTGTACAGTTTGATAGTCCAGTTAATGAATATTTTCTACATTGTACAAAAACAATATATTCATAACAGGCCATTGCAATAAGAATACATAGACAACAAATGGTTTAATGTGTATTAATTCAAACACTACTGAAGATTAATCAGTCATTACATAAGAATACATAAAATATTCTCAAATGCTACCAGAATATATGAAATAAGCCTGATAAAAGGTTTCTCAAATTTGACAACAATCCAAAAAAATTACATCACATCACAGGTTAATTGCAATCATGAGAGAATCATCTTCACCAATTAAAGGAAAATAAGCCATTATATGGTAAGACTGCATTATATTTCTGTTCTCTACATTAATAAAAATTACAAAACTGCTAAATATGAAGAAATGATCAGAGAATGTACAATCAAAATTGAGATTTGATAAGCATCTATATGATATTACATATTTTTTTCTGAATTTGGTAATTTTTGTGCTTTTGGATTTTGAAATCACATAATTAGTAAGTTTTTAAAATTCTAAGTAAATTCACTTTCATACTTAGTTTTGCATTTTTTATGTTTTATTTTTTCTTTGGAAGATTTTCCAAATTATATATGCTTCTGGATACACAAACTGAAATTCTATCTGTTGAGTAGAAATTATTTGACAAATATTGTTACAGCTTTTTAAAATATAGAAATACAAATATGTTGATAATTTTACATTTTATATACAAAGAGGAATAAATGGGAAAATAATGTCCATTTTTACAAACACGTTTTTAATTTCATGTCATCTCAGTTTATGCTTATCATTCAAAGTCTTTTATGTTTATCATTCAAAGTCTTTTTCAGTTTACATGTGTGTTATACCCTTTCACGGGCATAGAGATGGAGTAACAAAAATAAAGTCATGGATGATGTGTAGTCTAAAGATCTGGAGTGAATAAAATAATAATTAAAAATATATAATCAATTGCCAGGCACAGTGGCAATGGTGGTCACAGTGGCACATGCCTATAATCTCAGTGACTCAGAAGGCTGAGGCAGGAGGATAGTGAGTTTAAATTCAGCCCCAGCAAAGGCAAGGCGCTAAGCATTTCAGTGAGACCCTGTCTCTAAATAAAATACAAAACAGGGCTGGGGATGTGGCTTAGTGGTCAACTGCCCCTGAATTCGATCCTGGTATTCTTCTTCAAAAATATGATTAATAATCTTTCTACAAATCTAGCACAAACACTGATTTGTTCAGGTTAAATAATATTCTGAAATAAACTCTATATGCACATGTGTATATACATGTGCAAAATTAAAAGAATTGAAGGAGACTTAAAGCAGAAATGACAATATTTAAAAATGTAAACATAAGTAAGAAAATATACTTCCCAAATATAAATGCATTTATGGATACAGAGTATGGCTATTTGTGACTGAAATCTAACATGTTTGTCCAACTGTCAAGGTATTCTATGAGCTTCTGAGTTATGAGTGGAGATAAAGTTTATATTAGAACTCTATCACCTGAAATTCTGCACTACATTACAAGAAAAAAAATGTTTACCCCATTGTGTTGAACATATTGTCTAGAACAGAACTGGTATCAATTACTGAAGCTTCAAGAATAAAGCATAAAATAAAAATACAGCCTGTCAGAAAAAACAGAGTGTGGCTGTTTGTGATACTGCAGTAAAATAAGGGTTTCATGTTATTGGAGCAGATGACAGTTCAATCTAGTGAAAGCAATGGCATTTGAAAAATATTAGATCTATGTATTATCTATTTTGTATAAAATAGATTTTATATGAAAATACACACAGCATGGGTACACATATAATTTAACACTTCAGAGTTAACTCTCTTGTCATTATTCACAGTTGAAATTATAAAAAGCAATTTTGTGGTGGCTTTAAAAATATTTTAAAAATGACTATATGACACTTATGTCATGTTGTTTTATATATCACAAAGATAGTCATTTGACACAGCATGAAGCAAAATGTTATTGCTGGGTATACAACAATACAGTATCATTTGTTCAAAGTCCTTCATAAGTACTGTTTTAGAGGAAAGAGTCATGAACTTCAGAATCAAAAGGTCTGACTTGAATTTGACTTTGCTTTATTAGGTTGTACTATTCTAAGCAAATAGATGGATGAACTTCTCTGTGTTATTTCTTTCTGCTCTAAAATTGTCAATAACATTTGTCTTTCATTACTTATTGTGAGGATTACAACAAATATATTAGGAGACATTACTGGCTACATACTCTGACATTTTGTGAAATTTCAGGTTGACTGCCTCTTATTTCCACTCATACAGCATGGTAGGAGGAGACAACCATCAAAAGTGCAGGTGATAAGAGCAATCTTAGAGATGCACAATTTGTGTACAACATTAAACTATACATTATTTTCCTATAGAAGAAGCAGAAACATTAAAATTCCTGTTTATTGCTCTTGGCTTTTGGGGATCTTAAAGAAAATTGTTGTTATAGTTTGGACATGAAAAATCACCCCAAGACCAACTGTTGAAACTTTGGTGCCAATGAAACAAGTTCAAAGGTGGGGCTTTTGGAAAATGATTGGATCATGGTTTTATATCATTAATGGATCAATTCATTTATGGGTTCATAACTGAATAGACTATGGGGAGGTGATACAAACTAAAGACTGTAGGGCCTAGTTGGAGGAAGTGGGTCAGTGTGGGTGTACTTTGGAAGGATGAATCTTGTTCCCAGCCCCTGTTCATCCTTCCTCCTCTTTTTTCCCAACTGCTGTGACATGACATCTCTGCTCCATCATGCTCTCTCTACACAGGTTTATGGAAATAGAGCCAGCCAATCATAGGATAAAACCTCTGAAACCGTTTACTAAAATAAAGGCTTACCCTTTCAAGTTGCAATAAAAAATGACTAAAAATTAAGATGGAGGCCAGTGTGTCTCTTAATAGTTTAACTTAGGTAAGACATTGACAAACCATAAATACATACTTTCAAACTGAAATAATTAGTTTAAGGAAAAATGAGCTATAGAGTCTGATTTTGTTTGTTTTCCTGGAGTAAGTTTATGTATACTTAAAGGAACTTCAGCAGTAGAAGATATCTAATAGATAATTTCGGATCTTTTCAATCCCATGTGCCCACATGAATTGTTGAGAATTTAAATCCTCTCTTCTTCCACCCCGGAATAGCAGTGCATTTTCCCCAACCAAAATGGTTAAAGAACAACCAAGAAAAAAACAAACCAAGCTAAAGGATCTTGTGATTTACTAGAGGAAGAGCTCCCCCTGCTCAGGGAAAGAAGAACTGTAAGGAAAATACATAGATCATGTATACTCTAACCTTGGAGTATTTAATTTATTTACAATAGGAGAAAAACATTACAAGAAGTGAAATCAGTACAAGCTGGAGATTACCAGAAAACAATGTCTTAAGAAAGAATAAAGATAATCTAATATTGTTGAAAAATTAATCATAAACAGATTAGGAAAAGATGCTTCTTCATAGTCATGGAAAAGAAAATTTGTTGGAAAATACTGTCTTTCTCAGTGTTTGTAAAGGTTGGAAAGAAGCTGAACTAAATGCTCAAGAAACATTTGTATTCAAGTGTTATCAATATTTCTTTCAAAATTCCACAATAAAAGTATTAATTTGGGTACTGTTTACATTTAGTTCTTTCTTTCTGGAATAGAATTGCAGAAAAGTATTTAAACTGAATAGCACCAACCATACTTCAGATACACATAGCAAATATTGTCCATGCGGTTTCCATGATTGCCCCTAGCTTCTGTGAGATATTTTCCATTTGCCAGATAAAAACTTAACTGAAAAATCAGTATTTTGCATGAAGTCATACAATTAATAATAGAAAAAAAAAGAAAGGTGGAGCAACATGGATCTAAATGGCACAAGGACACATTATCTTTAAAAACAATTTTCATAATTTACTTAAAAACATTACAAGGAAAAACATTACAAGTGCATATATGAATATATCATGATGCATTCAAATTTTAATATGACTATAATAGTCCAACTTAAATAAATAAATAGAAGGAAGAGAAATAGAGTAGTAGAAGATTGATGGAGGATAAGTAATGAAGATTGTAAAGAGGAAGTCAAAGAGGAATTGTTGGGGATTGAAATGGAGCAAACTATGTTATATGCATTTATGGATATGTTAAAATTAATCTCACTATTATGGTTAGAAGTAAAAACGGATCATGTAGGTAGTTGGATAAACTAATGATTTGAACAGGATCATTGTAGAAATATTTTTTCTTTATTATATTGACAGCAACCTAAAATGTAAATAATGTGATTAAAAATAGATTCAGAAAAAATCAAGTTCTTGGTTAAAAAATTTAGAAAATGTGTAAGACTTAGATACACAAAAATTAACAGAAAATAGATGAAAGAAATTAAAAAATATATAAATAAATAAAGTGAAATAGCATTGTCATGAGTTTGAAGACTCAATATAGATAAAATATCTATTTTCCTCAAAATTATGTATAAATTCAACACTAGTTTAATAAGTCCTAACACGGTTTGGTGGAAATTGACAAAATTAGTCTAAAATGCATATGATATTAAGAAGAATGAAAAATAACCTAACTCTTTTTAGCAAATGACAGTATTAGAGGATTTTAAAACACCTGATTTTAAGATATATTATTAAACTACAGTTTTAAATCACAATATATTGAAACCAGTTGAACACAATGGTTCAAATTAATTATTTAAGAAGTTTGCAATGGTAATTCAATAAAACAAATCTGGATAGCCAACTTTACATTATTCACATAAGTGACCTCAGAAAGAATCATAGTTTCATGTCATTTTTTTTGTTCCTAGATTCCAAATATTATGAGAACAAGTTGCTATGTTTTGGATATGAGGTATCTCCCATAGTCTTGTTAATGCAGAAATATACAGAGGTAAACTGATTATGAACTATTCAGTTCATCTAAATTTAAATAGATTAGTTGGTGGGGGTGATTGAAGCCAGCTCCATAGAATGAGTTTAAGAACGTTTTTTCCCTTTCTATTTCTTTAAATAGTTTGTGGATGTTTCAGTTTGGATGTAAAGTGTCCCCCCAAATGAATCAGACATTATTACTCTGCATATATGATTCCAGGACTGGTAACTCTACATCATGTACAACCACAAGAATGAAAACTTATTCTCTCTCTCTCTCTCTCTCTCTCTCTATCTCTCTCTCTCTCTCTCTCTCTCTCTCTCTCTATATATATATATATATATATATATATATATATATATATAAATGTATTCTACTGTTGTGTATAAAAAATTAAAACAAATTTTAAAAACAAAAATAAATTAATTATTTTAAAAATTATAGCATAATAATAAAAAAGTTCATGTGAGAAAATGGAGGAATGTTCAAAAATGAAAAGATTAGATTATGAGAGTTAGTACCTAATTAGCAGATTCATCCATTTGATGGGTTAATAATTTGAGAGGACTACTGTCTTGGGTAGACATTGAATTCAGATGGGGTAGGGCTGAAGGAAGTAGGTCAATGGAAATGTGCCTTTAGAATCTATTTAAATTTGTTTCTGTCATTTCTCTTGCTTTCTGTGCTTCCAGACTGTTAGACACTAAGCAGTCTTCCTTCACCATGCCCTTTTACCTTGATGTCTTGCCTCCCCTTGGGCCCAGTCAGCAGACCTTGAACTGAACTTCTGAAGACATGAGTCAAAATAAACTTTTTCCCTCTTAATGTTGTTCTTGCCAGATATTTTCATCACAGCAATGAAAGCAATGAAGAAAAGCTAACAGGAGAATTGGTGTTAGGTATTCTTTGAAAGCATGGTAACATTCAGCAGTGAATCCGTCAGGAATTTTTTTTTTTTTTTTTTTTTTTTGTGGAGGTTGGGGGAGACACATGAGTGGTTAAAATTCATTGTTTTTATTGACCTGCTTAGTTCTGTTGCATCCTTTCTTTCAATTTTGGTAGATTCTATGAATCTAAAAATGTGTCCATTTCTTATACATTTTCCAATTTTATTGAATATAAGATTTCAAAATAGTCCTTAATGATCTTATGAATTTCAGTGATGTTTGCTATAAAATCCCCTTTATTTCTCTAATTTTATTAATTTGTGTATACCCTTTCTTTTGGTTATTCTGGCTAAGGGTTTATCAATCCTTATTTTTTCAAAGAACCAACTCTGAGGCATCAATCCTCAGCATTTTTCTTTTAGTTTTGATTTCATTAATTCTTCTCTGATCTTTATTATTCATTTCCTTCTCCTGTGTATTGTTCAATCACCTTGTGCTTATATAGTTTATCTTGTACTTTCTCTTTCTGTTGAGTTCTCTTTGTTTTTCTTGCTGTTGAGTTCTAGTTTCCTTCCATAGTAATCTGAAAAGATGTAAGAAATTATATAAATTAATTTGATATTTATTAAGATTTGATTTATACTCTAAGATGTTTCTATTTTAGACAAGGTTCCATGAGCTGCTATTGTTGGAAGGAATATTCTTTAGATGTCTTTCATTTGATCTATAATGTAGTTTAATTCTGATATTTCTTTGTTGATTTTTTTATCTGAATTACTTATTTGTGAGAATGGGGTACTAAAGTCACCCACTTTAATTGAGTTTGGGCCTATCTATCGCTGTATTTCAAGTAATGTTTGTTATGAAATTGGGTGTACTGATGTTCAATGCATATACATTTATAATTATTATATTTTCTTGGTGGGTTGTTTTATTTACCAATATGTCCCTTCTGATTAATTCTGGTTTGAGGTTTGATTTGTCAGATATTATAGTAGATACTCCTGTTTGGTTCCATATTCTATTTGCATAGAACACTATTTTCTATCGTTTCATTTTTCAGTCTGTATATGTTTTGCCATTGAGATGTATTTCCTTCAGTGAACAAATATTTTCTTTAAATCCAATTAAATAGTCTGCATCTTTTATTGAAGAATTAAGGCATATATATTCAGGGTTAAATACTACTTTCTGACATTTCGTAGTTTTTCTAATGTTATATTCTTTCCAATTTCTCATTTGCATAACTACTTCTAAAGTAAGATTTATTTGTTCCCCAATCTAATGTTTGTGTTTAATTTCCTCTTCTTTGTATTTATATGATTGCTTTAAGCATCTTCTGCAACATAGGCTTAGTGGTTTTATATTCCTTTATGCTTATCTTAAAGGTCTTTATTTCTTTTATGATTCTAAAGGATAGTTTTATTGGATATAATCTATACACACACACACACACACACACACACACACACACACTTTCTATGTTGAGATTTGTGTGTCTGTTAGGTTGGATGTCTTTCTTACTTGTCTGTCAGGGCCTTTTTAGGGAACAACCTTGTCTTTATGTTTTGTTCTGGGATATCAGATTGCTGTGAGATATTTAATATAATTACAAGTGGGTTTTGTAACATATTTTTCTCATTACTTCTTTGATAATGACTTTTTGTCACAATACACACTGTGTTGGAGTCCAAGGGCCCCACATTCTCTGTAGTTCTCACAAGACTATGGTCCTTTGCATGAATCAGGCAATTGTGTTGTAATAAGTAGTGCTTGGGTTCACCTTATATGATTACTCCTCAAATCATGTCAATGCTATATTCTGAAAGAGTATTAAAGAGATCAATACTTAGTCCTCTAATTGTATGATATACAAAGTTGTTTCTCTCTACTGGTGATGTAGAATCAGATATCCAGAATTAGATCATTAGGCCACCCTAACTATGCCTCCATAGGCCTGGTAATTATTTTGCAGTTTTATCTCCCTGTACTTTGCATTCCCATATTTGATCAAGTCCAAATTGGTTGGGTTGATGTGGGATAAGCTACACTGTCTCTTAGGCAGACTGTTACAAAAAATACAAAAAAACCTTAATATAATATGAAAAAATTTTCTTCACTAGTTGATGAAACCTGGATAAGAATGGATATCTGGTACTCTTGCGAACCTGTACTTTTTTCCATGTCTTCTTGAGTTATACACTTGTTAGAGCAAGGGCTAAAAATTATAAAAGCTTTCCTTCTTTTGTGTTGCTTATAAGGTTTCTGGCTGGACTTGGGAATGAATCTTGTTGGTGACTCTCAGCCAGGGGAAACACAGCTGGTACTAGCATTGAGTGGTGGCAGTGCATAAAGAAAGAGTCAGAATAAGGGGATGGTAATTCCAATGCAGGTGCTCCTTCATGAGCATGAAAATCATACTTAAATAGATAATTATGATAAAATAAATAGCTATTTTAAAACTATGCTAAATACTAAGAACAAAGAAAAAAATAAATCAGTAGTATTGATACGGTGTCCATGTATGTGAATGGGGAATAAATGTGGTGATAAGGAGAGCATCTACTACTTTGGAAAAAGCAGTTAATAAAGTTCTTATTGTGAGGATGACTTTAAAAGAAAGGTAAAACAGAGATTCATGCAGATATTGATGGCCACTACCTTCTAGGCAAATGAGTAACCAGGGGATAGGGTATATGTCAGGAGTGTCTATGGCAAGTTTATGAAAGTGAGATGACCAACAAGGCTAGAGATAAATAAATGTAGAGAAGAATTTTAGGAGATGAATTTAGAGATCTAAGTGCAGATCAGTTTGGGTGGCATTTTACATATCCTTTACAAGACTCTACTGCTATTGTTGAAAATAATAGAAGGTCATCAAAAGACCTTGAATAGGGATACTTTATCATGTGTGGCTTTTATGTTACACAAATCAATCTTGAGAGAAAGATTTAGGATTCTGAAACATACTTGAGATCTACGAATGTAGTGCTATTGCAAAGTTTCTGTATTTGAAGAAAAGTTACTTGACTGGGACCAATACTACCAGGCTTAGGTTTACCACGCCTTGCTAATCTCTGAAGATATTGGACCTGACTCAAGATGTATCTGGATCTCATTCAAGCAATATTTTGGGTACTCATGAACCAGCTGCCTAATCTATATTGTGCAAACTAGATTTAATTTTAATAAAATAACTTCTAAGTTCTCAGATATCAGGATTTCTCCTAACGAATACTATGGTCACTTAGTTTTCTGACTTACAGCACAGTGACTGTGCTATGGTCCTCGGTGGTAAGTTCATGCATAGGTCACCCAATGAAAGTGTTTCAGTTTGATTCTTTTTATAGTAAAGAAAATGTCTAATTACACATGTTATGAACAGTGAAATGAACCACTTGGTCATGTCACTTGAAGATCCAGTGTTTCAACAAGATCATTTTGGTCCCAGTTTCTTTCAGATTTTCTGTTTTTTTGCACAAACAGTCCAAGTCTACTCTAAAGCTGGTTCCCTTTTGGTTCCTGGCATAGCTGCCAGCAGGTGGGTCAGATGCTCCATTTTCTTCCAGCAGTTTCCTCTGGGATCGAAATGCTGATCTCATAGAAGTGAAGACTAAAATAATGGTTAGCAGAGGCTGAAGATAGCTTGAAAGAGGGAGGGATGCAGAAGGTTCCTCTCTGGTGTCTACGTTAATTGGAGATACAAGCAAGTGAATCTGCTATGTTATTTTAATGGTAGGGTGATAGCAATAACTTGTTGTTAAAGAATTTTGAAATATTTTCACTTGAAAGGATAATAAATACTTGATGAAATATATTTGTGTAACCAGATTTAAACATTATGCAATGTGTACATGTATAAAAACATCAGGTTACCCATTAATATGTATAGATTTTATTTTATACACTAATTTAAAATACATTTAATTTAAAGAATAAAAATAAACTAAAATCAGAATAATAAATAAATGTCAGACTTTCTTACTGATTGAAAGTTTCCTGAATAGATTTCTGGGTTCAGGGAAGAGCAGTGTTCTGACTAGTTTTAACCTGGGCTGTCTGAAGTATTATGAGAAGTCAGGGATAAGGGAGTTCTGGTTTCAATGGGGAACCTGCTACCGTGCTAGCGGAGATCAATCCACCCTATGCAAAGTTAATGCAGCATGAAGAAAGAATAGATGCTGAGAAGACAATGAACTTAAAGTAATGGAACTCACCAGGGATGGAGCCTCTCTCTCTGGTGTATTCATACCTGAAAATGGTCTCAATAGACCACAGCTTTCATCTTAGCCAATGAAAAGCAAAGATGAAGAACAGCATCTTCTTGAAAGGAATGAGCCCCACAACTTGCAGAGTTATCGTTTATTTTCTTTTTGAGGTGTCAGTTTTGATGTAATAAAATGGGGCTTACAAGAGGGCAGAGTTTAGCTAAAAACAGAGTATTCAGGTAGTAAAAGTACCAATTATGTTCAAACAACAGGAAAACAGGGTTTGTTGTTTTGTTATTAAAGAAGCAAACTTTAGAAGAAGTTTGGGCAAAGAAGGAAGACTATTAATCGCTTAGAATCTTTGATTATTTTCAAGACTTCTGATTTCAGGAACATCAAATATTTGTCCAACATTATGACACCACAATTGTTCAATTATAGCTTGTGAGCTTTTCTTTGGAATTAGAAGTGTATTTCTTGCAAGTGTGGCTACAGTTGGCTAGGAATTGCCTTAAGAATAAGCCTAGAAAATAATTTAAGAAACTTTTGTATCTTTCTTGAGTTTTCTGTCTGGATGATTTGTCCATTGCTAAAAGTGGGGTGTCACAAGTCCCCTGCTACTATTGTATCATAATCTAAGTCTCCCTTAAGATATTTTCATGATACACATTAGCATTATTTTCTTGAAATTTGGAGAACTCCTTTTATGATTTCTTGTAAGACAAGTTGGATGTTAATGAATTCTCTTAGATGTTATTAAATGACTTAAGTAATGTTGTGGGACACAAAATAAACACACAAAAACCAGTAGTGTGCATGTGCATGCACACACACACACACACACACACACACACACACACACAGGAATACTAGACATCCAAAAAAGGAGAAAAAGAAGAATTAATGAGTTAGAGACTATCATTCTAAGCAAAATATATCAATCCCCAAAAACCAAAGGCCAAATGTTTTCTCTGATATGCAGATATTAATTCACAATTAGGTGGGAGAGCAATAGGGAAGAAGAGAGCTACTTTAGATTAGGTAGAGGGGAATAAAGAGAGGGGAGGGGAGGGGATATGGGATAGGAAGGATAGTAGAACAAAACAGACATTATTACCTTATGTACATATATGACTACATGACTTATGGGATTCTACAATATATACCATCAGAAAAATGATAAATTATACCCCATTTATGTATATCAAAGTACACAAATTAATTCTACAAAAAGTTATATGTGCGCATGTATGGATATGTAACATTATATATTCATATGTACAACATACATAGTTATATTATGTATAATTATAATACACCAATAAAATATGGGAAATAAAAAAAGAAGGATGGACCAAGAGGACATTATGTCAAATGAAATAAGGCAGGTACACAGAGAGAAATAATGTATGATCTTATTCATATAAGATCTGAATCTCATGGAAATTAATAGTAGAATGTTAATTGCTGGAGGCTAAGGAGATAAAAAGGGAGTGTTGTCAGTCAGTAGTTACCATGCTACAGTTAGATGAGAAAAGTAAGTTTCAATGTTCCATGGAAGGAGAGATTGAATACAGTTAATAGCAATGAATATTATATCTCAAAATAGTTAAAAGAGAGGATCTGAACATCTTTGCCACCAAGAAATGACAAGGGTTTAATATGCCTGATATCCTAATTATCCTGAATTGGTAATTACCTAAAGTATACAAGAATCAAATCACATGGCAGCTCACAAGTATACACACTTCTTATGTGTCAAAAAAAGAACATTTTGTAGCAGTAAAAATAAATATAGTAATGGTAAATGTATTTAATGAGCCGTCAGTGTGTGATAGCCAATAAATTGAAATGTGTATACTTTTTTTTATCAATCCTGTGAAGCAAGTGAAGTATACAGAACTTTAGCACCTTGCCAAAGGTCACCTAGCAAGATAAAGAGTACAACTGAAAAGGTTCTTGTATCCTCTGACTTGAGCACTCATAAGCATTTCACCGATGTCTGGGAAGTTGTATAGGATCTTGTCAATTAATTGCTACACAATATATACAGGTAACTAATGAGATCTTTCTGAAATTATGGTTCTATATTTATAATTTTTTTCTGATATTTCTTGTAACCCTGCAGACAAGTTTTGCAGGTTTGAAAAGAAATGTTGGAGACTGAACACAGTTCATTAACTCAGCACACACGGAGATTCTGGAATAAAGAAAACACACAGGGCTAATTTTACAAGCACATAGGCCCCAAGCTTTAGATAAAACAAAGCATGGTTACATATATGTTTAGAGCCATCCTCTTGGCCTTCTAGCTTAGAAAAAAATCTAGATACATGTAGTAGTTCCCCAGACTCTATAATCTGACTTTAACCTTTGTGGAGATTAAAAAAAAAATCAAAGAAAAAAAAAAGAAAGAAAGAAAGAAAAAGAAAAAAGAAAAGAAAAAATATGAAGCAGTAAAACAAATTAGAATAGAGTGGGAGTTGGTGTAAATGCATCAGAGTGAATTCAGTATGCTGGAGAAAAGATCAAAGGAATGATCGAAATAAAGAGAGAGTCCTAAATGAGACACAAGTTAAGACTACAAAGACAGAAGAATGCAATGACCCATGGAAAAGCAGTCAGGCCTATACAGTAGATCAAACATGCATGTGGATGAGTATTCTCGAAAAATAAAAAGAACAGGGAAGGTACCACAACACACATTCTAGTCAGATCTATCTAAAGAACCTAAGAAAGAGTAGGAAAGCTGATTCTGAAAAGTGATAATTCTTTTCTATATAATTCTCTCCAAACCACTGATACAGTGCCAATCCATTCTCTGCTGTACTTAATTTCTTTCATTGCTAGCCACTAAAATGCCGCTTCTGAAGTCATGTTCTATTATTGCTTATTCCTTCAATCAAAAGACACTGGATGTTTAAAATTTGCTTGGTTCACTGCTTATACTCTGATTCTGTAGAGATGACAAAATATCAACCCTTACCATCTTTGAGCCAAGTCCTTTGAAGGAGACAGACATGTAAATCATGACACAACAATTCAATGGGAACAATGAACACAACACAAAAACCTATTCCTAGTTTACTGGATACTGGAAACATCTGATGAATAAATATTTAAAATTAACATGAGATGAGATTAAAAACAGCATCTGCTCAGAAATCAGGTATCCAAAAAATGATTGGCAAGAAAAGAACCTTGCAAAGGATAACAGCAGCACTGCTAGCTGACTGCAGACATAAACAACCAGAGGGCCTGAAGTAGTTTTCTTATCATTGCCACAAAAAGAACAATAACAATAAAAACAAATGGCAGGGTCACCAGCTCAGATATGAAAATTGCCAATAAAAGCAATACATCAGACATATTAGGAGAGATACTTTACTTTGGAATGAATCATAGACCCTTGTGATCATTGAAGCCTGTAATATAGCTCTAGAATATTTCAGCTGTTTATTTTTTCATCCTATCAGATTTTGAGAAACGAAAGCCTGAATGTTAGCCTGTCTAAGGTATTTCAGAAATTAATTCCAAATATTAAACCAAAGAGAACTGCTGCAACATTTAAGGAAGCCAAAAAACTCTCTAAGCCAGAATGGTGACAATAAAACTTGCAATGATACTATAGTGTTATAATCAATGCCTAATTGACTCACTAATTAAAGAAAAATAGCCTATCATATATTTATTTCTATAGATCAGAAGCCTTTTAAACATGTGAATTTATTTTTGGACTAGAGTTTATAGTTAATCTAAGCATTTGTTATGGGATAAAAATGTTCAACAGCTGCTTTAAAAATACATTTCTATTTTAGATCAGGATTTTAATTGATCAGAATAGTTAGGCAGCTACAAAATTCTTCTCTTTCTAAAATAAGTTCAAATTTATTTCCCCATAACAAGACAGAGCTACCTGCCTAAGATACCTGACATTAGAATAATGAAGGAAATAGACATGTAGCAGCTAAACTAATGAAGAATACTAAGCTTTATTTCCTATTGAATAGGAGATAAGCAATGCCATTATGTAGTTATAAAATATGTACAGGAACTCATGCACACACACGTATGCATAAATATCACACTGTATTCTTTTATTTGGAAATAGACTGCTTTCTTCTTCTTTAGGCCCCATAATGGGGAAAATCATATAAATAATTTACTTTTCTTGAGTTCAGGAAGAAAAATATTGAATCATCCCAAATAAATGGGATTTTATCTTATTTTAATATACATATAAATCTTACTTTCACACTTAAAAATGCACAAACAGATACATATCTTTGATCGTTGCCTATGTTGAATAAGCAGATGAGTGTCCTAATTTTACTAGTAGGAGTTAAGTCAACATAAGGAATGATTTCTGAGCTAGAGCTTTCAGCTCTTGGGAACTGACTCTACCTTCTACCCCATTTATCATCAGAAATCTTCTCCATGAGTATAATATGATTCTGTACACTGACTGCCTTTATTTATCTAGCTTTGAACACCTGAGTATGAGGAAGTCACAAGCACTCCTGAAGTATCAGATTTTGAAGGCAAGAAATATTTCGTTGGGTGTTGGGAGCCATGGCCAGGTCGGGATGGCGCCTGGCATTTTGCCAGAGGGAGTGGTTGAGAGGTGATGCCAGCAAGCCATTAAGATGATTGTTAAGTTTTTAAACTGTGTATAAATATTAAGATAATGACTGATTGCTGTAACTGGATGATGCTAAATTGAAACAAGCTGTGTATTCAGTTGTGTATGTAGACCTCTGCTGTCCAGCAATAGGGCGGCTCCTGCTACCTCGGGTGCCCGCTACTTTTGAGTTCCCGTTGAGTTCTTGAGGAGTTTCCGTTGAGTTCCCGTTGGTTCTCGCGGTTTTTCGGTGGAGTTCTGGAGTGTTCCCATGGGGTTGGGGAATAAAGTAGTTCCTATTTGAACCTACAAGTGACTCATGACCTCTCGGTTATTTTGTGCCCAGCCAGACTGCGGCAGTTGGGAATCATCATAGCTAAATCATATTAATGACTATTTTCTAGACAGAAAGACCACCAACTCCTGTGGAGGCCCAAAGGATCCTCTGTGACTTGATTTTCCAACTCCATCTTAGAGTATGGTGAGATCTTTTAAAAAAGTATCCCAGCCAATCAATCTCCCTTTCTTTTAACACTGCCAAAACACTGCAACTAAATCTGTTCAAATTATGAAATTGTCTTCTGCTTTGTCCCACTACTTTGCCCTTGTGCACACATCCTACCTTTTTGTGGCCAAAGTTCTGCTTGTTACTAAAGAAAAACCAACCATTTTTATAATTCTGGACACAAGTTGAATGACCCAGCTCTGGCATTCAATTCTAAAAAAGATTTTTCTCCAGTATAAATAATGATAATTCCTTTCATTAAATTAATTGTTTTCCTTGCCTAAGAGTTTACTTTTATTTACTTCACAAGGTCCATTTTGTTGATACATGCTAGTCTGTCAATACCAAGGACTCAAAACAGAGTGTTCCAATATGTTCTAAAATAAAATAAAGCCAGAGGGAGTGGTTGAGTTCCTACATACAGTGGACCTGTATATAGGTCCACTGTATGTAGGAAATACAGCAAATTGTTAAGGTCTTAGTCCATGAATTTTGTGACAACAGTAATTGATAGTCACTAAAAATAAAACAGAAAAATAAATTAAGTTTCTGAATGAGTTCCAGAACAGACAACTTATAGAGAAAGGGCACAATTGTTATGAATGTTGCTGCAAATTGCTGTATAGTTTCCCTTCAGGATGGAAGAACTGGAAGAACTGGTACTAAATGCAAAACTGTTTTCTTTATCAGTTTTGAATACACAATCCCTGATCTCAAATCTGAACCTGGATTTTATACTTCAGAAAGGGGACCACAATATGCATACTTTCTGTGCCATGTTTCCCCTTTTCTAATTTGTTAGCTGAAAGTCCATAGTTGACTGGAGAAATTCCCTGGTCACATGGGCCAATGTCAGGAGATACTTTCTAATAAGATTTTACATGCTGGGCTATTGCTTGGTCTCTTCAGCACTATACTTGTGTGGTAAAGACAATATTTTGCAGCATACAGTTCAGTGTGGTGAGGTATCATGTGTGGTCATTCCTCATAGAGTTAAATTTTTAGAGATTAAGAATATTATTGGCAGAAAGCAGTTATGTAATTGACTAATGATGGGAGGACAGATTAATCAAATCAATTATTGCATAGACAATTTGATGCTCATATTCATCTGAAAACAGACAAAATTTTCTTCTTGCATTTTTATGACACCATACAAGCTTATTTGGAAAGGTTCTAAGACAAAATACATCAGGGTTATAAGCCTGGGTAATTTAATCAAGATTTAAGACATAAATATAGGCTGGGACTCAGATATTTTTTCATGTTACTTTGATATATCTTTTACAATGAAATGAAAATTAACTTATAATGTGCATCAATAATACAGAAAGTAAGAGAACGAGGCTGAATTTCACTGGCCTTAGAGCTTTTGGTTTAATTGAAACAAGCCAAATATGGATTTTCATTTAATATATAAATGTTTATTTACTATTATTTGAAGCATTTTTAATGACATAACTATTTTTATTGTAAAATAGTTATTTAACTAACATTTGCTTTGTTGAGCAGCATTGGATATAATTTCTTAATTTATAGTACATTTTATTTAAACAAGATCATTTCCCATTCTAATAAAGGTAATGAATAAAATCAGTATTTCAAGTTACAATTCTTTTATTACTGCAATCAGATAATATTTCTTAAATAATAAAACATTGGGACATGGATTATTTGTACCTTGAACCATACTTGTAGAGTTCCTAGATAATAGATTTCATGCCTTATTAAAGTACATTAGCTATTAGAATGGAAGATATATTTAGTTCTTTGCATTTAGAAGGAAATGATATTTCATTTCATTTCAGGTTATCAGTGTAGAGAAACAGTACCTGCAATACTATCCAATATATCATCTACCATGCACAATCATCAAGCTATACAAGCCATGAAATTGGTGTAAATATGCCTTCTGAAATAGAAAAAAGAAATATAGAACTATTTGTATATATTACCTATTCACATGGGCACATGTCTGGAGAAAGTATTGTTTTTGATGCTGGGATTTTTCTACATATTTCAATGCACTTTAATATTGTTCACCTTAGCAGAAATTCTGATACCATAGTCACTGAATCTACAGGAACATACTGAATTAACCATTTTAGTCCAATTTAAAGAAATGTCTTAACCTACGTTGCCTTGGATGCATAGTCTATGTTAGTACCTGGAATAAATTCTGTACTTGAAGCTTAATAGTAACCTATAAATGGAAACATTTCTCCAGGCATTCAATTTGGATAGGCACTGAGCTTTGGGGCAATGCAAGATTTAAAAATATAATTTGGTGTGTTAATGATAAGAGGATAAATCACCCCCTGGGACTTTATGGTCAACAAATATTAGGACAGGGATGCAAAGTTCATGTACCTTTCAAAAGGAAATTTTGTATTTAGTATTTTTACTTTGTTTAATTATTTTTCAAGTGCAATAACAGATTATGAGAGAGGCACAATTGTGTTGAATTGGCTAAGAATTTGATTATTTTTACTTGGGAAATTATGGTCAAAGACAAAGGATGAAGATGACTTCTATAAAGTTGAAAGTAATTGCCAAGGGGCGTTCTCATTATGCCTAGTAAAGACTCACTGTATTGCCCAGGAAATGTCCACTAAATCCATACAACTTATTGAACATAATATCATAAAACTAACATTTATTGATCCCTTTGAATAGGAGCATTGTAAAATATTTTATATGCATCATCACAGTTAAAACCCTGATCGCATTCTTAGACTGTATATATGATTGCGATTATAGATGAGGTCATGATATTGAGTCAGTAAATACAACAGGACATGACATTACATACATAAACCTTTACAATGCTTTCCTCTTTCCTAAGGAGGATGATTCATTTGCTTCCTCTACGTATCTTACAATACTCTTTGATTCAGCTTTTTCTGCTCAGTTGAGTGGTAAAATGAAGTGTGAGGAAGAGAATTAGAAAAAACCAAAAGAAGGCTAAATGGCTTACATGAAATCATAGAAACAGACAAGTGGACCAAGACAGAATTCAGTGGCTTTGAGAGAAGACAATTACAGACATTTGAAAAGGAGCTGCATTGAGGGAGACCATGGGAGGTGTGAGTGCTGCCTTGAATGTGAAAAAGCCTTAGGAGCTGAACCTTTTGACAAAAGGACAGTCATATTCCAAGGGGATTTTCAGGAGACTTTGTAAAATAACATCTGGTGTTATCTTCCCAATATTAGAGGGAAGTTCTATCGTATTTTTTAGTTCTTTGTAGTAACGTAGAATCTTTGTACAGTAACTTGAGATATAGTTTAAGGAGAATCCAGTAATGCTCAAAAGGGACATTGATGGATTTCATGAGGAAATCACTCAAAATCTCACTAGTAAGTAATCAAGCTGGAAGTTCATACCCTGTCTAGCTTCCAGACTCTACCATTATTCACCTCCATAGATGAGTTTTATCTCCCAAGTGTTCTCTTTCCTCTAGAAAAAATTATCTGCCTTCACTGAAGAAGGAGCTATGTTCATAAGATTACATAACTATAGGCCCACATCTATTGACAGCCCAACTCACTACTAGATTATTACTAAAATATATTAAACTGTTAAATTCCATTTAAACACCTCAGATAACACTGATGGCACTGCAGCATCCAACCAATCATTTAAAATAAAAAAAAATAATAAATTTAAATTACAGTTTCATTAGCTATGGGAGATGGGGATTCATCCCCCCTATGACAAATGGAATGAAATTCCAAATCTGGGCAGACAAAAATATAGCTATCAATACAATTTCAAGATGAAAACAGAAACATGTCAAATGAATAACTGTGAGAAACGAGGGAGCAAGATGATTTTAGAAATCCACTGGAGAGTTAATAAGCATGGGCAGAGTTGGTGCACATCTGTAATACCAAAAGGTTGAGGCAGGAAGATTACAAGCCTGGACAATTTAAGGAGATCCTTTCTAAAAAATATTTTTTTAAGGATAATCAACACTTGATCATTAGAAAGGGTATGTGTATAATATTAAAGAAATAGAATCAAATAGTCAAAAGTAATGTAAAAATTGCAACATTTTCAGAACAATGAGAAACTCAATTTTTGTTTCTTTGTTGACTAATTTTGAGTTTTAAGTCTAAGCTCTTGCTAAGAATATTTTGTTTATCTGCCTTACTTCCTTTGAATTGTTGACATTCCAAATAACTGTTGCAACTTACCCAAAGAATTTGTGTCACCCCAATGTGTGGTACTTCAGAGCAATCCTACATGCTTAAGCATGTTTGTTTCCATTCACTTTTAATCAGATGAAACAACTAATGAAGAGATTTTTTAAAATTATATATATATATATATATATATATATATATATATATATATATATATATATTAAATTTTTTAGTTGTAGGTGGACTGAATATCTTTATTTTATTTTTATGTGGTGCTGAGGTTTGAACCCAGTGTTTGCTAGGAAAACACTCTACCACTGAGCCATGACCCCAGCCGCATGAAGAGATATTTTTAGTTAAGAATTACAATTAATTTAACAATTCGATGAGACTTTTTGTGGATTTTAAAATTTTTTTGACATTTTGTCATCTTGCATGTAACCTCAGGCCTCAAACAGATTTGTTTCATCAGAGATTTATTTAATCCTCCTTACTTGAAATATTTTTCATTAATTGAAACTTCAGTCTGCAAACTTGAGTTGCTTAGAAGTTGTATCAGAATTTTTAGATCATATTTTGTCTTGATTGGTCTGTTTTGGCTTGCTGGAGTAGCAAGTTTCTCAAAATAAAAGAATTTGACATGTTTCCCTCTAAAATCAATTTCCTTTAGAAGTAAGTCTCTCTAAGATCCTATTAGTAAGAGTGATGCTTTCCCTGCTCCTCTGTGCATGACTGCTCTAACAGCAGGGATACATAACGACTTCACATGCCACCTTGGCTCTGTTTGGTTCACTGAAATATAAGATTACAATTATATTAATACTTCTTAATCAACTTAGCTGTTTCCACATATACCTCAAAAGGAACCTTGTTTTGTATAAAATATTTTGGACCTTATTTTCTCAAAAATATATAGTGTAATGCTAGAAATATATACTACTTCCCCCAGGACAAATTGGTATCTAGTAAATTGCATTAAGAAAACAGTTACTTTATAAGATCATGTTGCTTTCCTCTTCTTGCTGGTTGCAGAATATGTGTGACAGTCATTTCCTAGAGTTCTTTGAGAGCAAAAAGGGAAATTGATCCTTTATAGTTTTCTTGGGAATAACAAGTCTCTTCAGTTAGATTAAGACTTGTGTCTGAACCAACCAGAGAGTAATAGAGGGAAACTTTTCTTATTTCCATGTACAAAAAGAGACCATCCTATTACCGTCTAAAGCCAGAAGATAAAATTGTAGTCAATGCATCTTTGAAGATGAACTGTTAGGCACATATTTGTCTACAGAAATCAATTGAATATGCAAAACTACTGCTTGTTCACCCCACACACCCTGGAGAGAAAAACATAAGGAAGAAGGTGTGTGTGTGTGTGTGTGTGTGTGTGTATTTCTTGCAGCCACCAGCACACTAAGAGTCATCAATATAAACAAAAATTATACGAGGCTGTGAATTTAGCAGGAACAAGTGTTTAGTCTTGGAAAATCCATTGAATGTTCTCAGTGAAAAATCAAATTGCATGGCTAACTAAGGAGGTTGGGAATTTTGGAGTCTTGCTCTCTTTCAAGAGAAGGTCAGGGAACTAAGCTCTTCCTCCTAAAAAAGGGGATGTGTCTGTCTATTCTGTGGTTTCTGGGGTATTCTTCTACAGAAAATATTTATCTTCTATCACTCATTTATTTATTTATTCCATCCTTTATTCATAACAGCCCATATTCATGTTTATTTATTTTTGCTTTGGGTTATAATCCAATATAATGTTAACTATCATTTATTCTGTTTTTAAAATTTTCCCTCTGTGTCTTTTGGGAATGCTTTCAAAGGGGCATGGGCTGGCTTCCTGTATTCCTTTGACATGTCCTTGTCCTTTTGTTTGCTGAACACTCCTTTACTTTCTGGTACTACAAGATGCTCCAGGGTCATAGTATATTTATCTTGTCACAGTCCTAGGATTTAATTAAATTTTTAATTAGTCAAAAATAATTTGGCAGACCTCTGAGCTCCATCCCTTCACACTCTGTGGCCTCCAATTATCCTGAAGTCACCTAGAAAAGCAAGGATTTTTGTCTCATTGAATCTTAAACTTCATTTCATGTATGCACCATCCCAAATCTGACCCAAAGTTCTTAAAAATTCTAATATTATCATCTGGCAGCCAATCTTCTTCCCATTCATTTTTTTTCTCATGAGAGCAGTTTGTATCAGTTCAAGGTCTGAAACAGAAGCATATAATATTCTCCTTCTGGCCATTTGAAGAAATTTTGATAAAGGAATAGTTTACAAAGTATGAGCAGTGTTTAATAACATATAATGTAGTACTCTAGGCCTAATAAAAATGGAAACTATTATACCAAACTTTTAAAAAATAAGTGTAGGGAGTGTTTAATAATGTTGAAAAAATATGTTGAATGTAAAGAGAAAGACTCTGAAGAGAAAAAAAAAAAAAATATATATATATATATATATATATATATATATATATATATATATATATCTCCAAACAAATGAAGCCAACTCATTCTTCTGACCTCTCTTTTCACTTTTAAACCTCCTGTTGGAAACTTCCATTGGCTGAACATTTGAGGAGACAGAGAAAAAAGGAGGTCATTGAAGCATCCAACTGCCTTGGCATCCTAAGTAGTTGGAAAAAGGTAAAGAGAGTAGACAAGGTCATATAGAAAAAAAAAAAATGCAATTTGCTTTTTCCGATAACAAGTGAAGATCTGACACTTTCTTACTGGCTGTATATTCTAATACCATCACTATTTTCATATACAAACTGAGATCAAGTTCAACATTGCATTACTGAAGATCCATATTATCTACATTTCTAATGCTAAAAGAAAAATATATATAAAAAATAAAACATATGATATTAACATTAAAATTAAAATAGGAAACTTTGGTCATGAATGATTATTTCACTTTGTAGAAATAATGTCTATTCCTCTTTAGTGACATCAAAAAAGACCAAAGCTTTTTATTGATTTGATTTGTGTGTTAATTCATTTATTCAGTTTCTATGTATAACAGATTTCAGTTGCAATTTAATTAATTAAGGCATATAATTAGAGATACAATGATTTTTCTTTTGGAATGACACCTCCGATTCACCACATCTTTTTAAGTAACTTGATTTTAAATGCCAGTTTAATTTGATGAGTAATTTTTGTTGTTCTGTTATTTTAGATTCTGAAGTAAAAAATTTTTTAAAAAGACTATTGAGGAAAAAATACCTTATAATAACACACACATTTATAATGACAAGGAAGAAAGTTTTCTTTCATTCTTTAAACATTCTGAATTTCAGTAAAAGGGAATATTTGTGACTTGTTTAAAGTGTCTTCACTTAGGTGTCCCTAAGATCTTTTGTTTTCTATTTCATTCTTTAAATTATCAGAGTTTCACCAAACCCTCATTCTCTGCTGGTGGCCTAAGCCCCTACTTCACTAAGAAGAAATCCTACTGATTCCTCAAGGTGGAGATGAACTACAAGTAATTACATGCCACCATGATAAAACTGGGATCATAGTTTTGTTTTTTTGTGTACTTAATTTTAATGACAGAAGATAGTGGATAATTGACAAAATATAATATTTATCTATTTATTTATTTATTTCCACTGACGAGAAAAGTCCAATGGAAAAACTAAAAAAAAAAAAAATCAGTATAAAAGATTAAAGTAAAATTGGTCTATGGAAAATGAGAAACCTTCCATCATGAAAGAGTGTACTCATGAAGATTGAGGTAGCTTTGTATAGTTAAAATTGAGTTTAAAAAGTATCTTCTTTTGACCTTCCTGCTACCATAGCCAATGGTCACATCTTTGTTGTGATCTTGGGCAACTTTCCCAACTTTATTTCTTATTAAACTTCTCTATGTAGCTTTCCTTTCATCTTTGTCTTCTGATCATACCCTGTCTAGGGGAGATGAGGCAGGGTGGGGAGTATGCTCAGCTTATTCTCCTTGGACTTGGTATTTGGAATTGTTCCAAAGCTCAGATCTAATCTTTCTTCTCTACAGTTTTTGCCTTGGCAATTTCAAGCAATTCTGTGGTTAATAGTCAATTATACGATTTTAATTATTATTTATATAAAATCAATTCAAAAATTTACATCCCAGTTTGGGCTTCTATTCTAAATACAGAAGAATTTTTTAGAAAGGGAAGAAGAAAGAAAGAGTGTACAAGAGTTATAATTTTTATATCTAAATTAGGAATCCAAAGCCTCATCTGACTCTCTTATTTTCTCACAGTGCACTTTATTTAAATCACAGATTTTATCAAGTATGCATTAATTTATTAGTTATTGTCCATTTCTTTAACTAACATTCATTATCAGTAAGATCCAAACAAAATGTTTAAAGCTATATTCAGGTGTGCAACACAGTGCCTGGCAAAAGTGGATGCTCAACCAATACTTACTTATAATGTAAAATAATGAATATAGCATGATGGGCTTGAGCTTATGTAGGAGAATTCTAAAATGAAATGGGTAGCTAGAGGAAGAGCACGTATCTCAATATCCCCTATCACTTTCAGTTTTGCTCTTTTCCCAAATTCTTTGCCATATGTACACAATGCTGACATTTAAGTCCTTCATAATATGGTTTTAGCACAGTTCCCCCTCCCCTCTCCCCACGAATGCTTGACATATTCCACACCTTCTGAAAACTCACTGTTCCCTGGTAACAGATTCAGGCACATGGCTTTTGTATTAACTAAGATGCTTGCTCTGAACTGCTTAATATTTTGCTTTAAAGCAGTACCTAATCTTCATGACATCTGCCTTTGAGTCCCATGTTGTCCTCTGGATTTCGTATTTAGTACTGCTGCTCTGAGTTTGAACATTTTCTGTCATTTGCAGCATGCTTCAGAATCTTTTTCTAGAAACAATGCTATAAACTGATGTCCTGGGTAAATATTTCAAGCACCCTATACAACTCTACCACTTTTCAACTCAGGGAAGCCTTTGCACATAGGATCGCCAACCATTCCCAGGCTCTGTAATCTTATTCATCTGTGAATTGCCTACATATATCACAGTAACTAATAGAAGAAACAGTAATTAAATAAATAGATACATGAATAAATGTTTCTCAGTTTAACCTTCTCCCCGTTTTCTTCTTCATTTGACTTTGATTTGCCCTTCCTGATAACATTAACCACTGTCATGACTTTTTCTATACAAGTCTGTGCTGGCAACTGTCTTTCTTCCTGGGTCATAAACCCCTACACAGGGACCAACGAAAGGAAAAAAGACCATGTTAATTGTTCTCTTCTTATGCTAGCACAGCTTGCCCCATGTTAGAAGTATGAAAGATCAATTTATATTGAATTCAGGATGGAAATTTGTACACAATACCACATAGGAAACTAAACTTATAGAGATGAATATGATGCCCTACTGATGGAACTGTTTATCCACTAATAGTTTTAATTGAAGGCAAAGCCAAGCCATTGTCATTGCATATTTAACAGGTGATTTTTTTATTTGCACCAAGTTGGTTTTTACGTATACTATCCTGGACCAAGGCAACAGTATTTCACTTTGGCTGTCCCTGTTTCTGTTCTTTTACTACCACTCTCTCTTCTTCCCAGAACAGTTCAGTCAGAGATACTCTTTCAAGAACTAAGAGGCATTACATCATTTTTCTGATCACAGACTCCACCAGCTTCCCAGGTTCAGAAACCTCCAATATTCTTACCCAATATGCTCTTCTAACAAGCTTCACTTCACAATGTGCTTTCCATTTCACCTGGCTCTTTATCTGATCTGTGAATCTGATCTGCTAATGTGCTAATCTTGAATTTGCTGTTGAAAGTCTTTGTGTTTGGCATTTTGTGTTTCCAGAAAGTACTTTTCCCAGATTGTCTTGTTTCCTGTGTTCCCTTGTTACAGGTTTATACTCTCATTTTATTATGTAACAGGGGCCTCCTACCTATCTTCTACCTTTAGAAAGTGTGACTTTTTGACCACTCTTACTGAAGTAGCATTGAAGAATTTCACCTCTTCATTCTTGCTCTATTTTTCTTCAGAAAAATTATTATCACAAAATCTCAGCATCAGCATAAAAATTTGGATGTTATACTTCCTGTGACTTCCATTGCTTCTTAATTTGCAAATAACTAGAAGAGATATTTTCATGTGTTTACTGTTAGGAGCCTTAGCACCAGAGATTTTTACCTTAGCAGAGCAGTTTAAAATAATTTCCTATTCACTGGGGGTTTTCACCTCAATTACCTTCTATACATAAACTCTCCAGAAGAAAGCACAAAGTTCCCATGGCATCTTGACATTCTGAGGCAAAGGCACATTTGAGGTCCAAAGTATTGGAATTATATGGCATTTGCACGATCAAGATATACTTCAAAACTCCTTCTTAAAGCAGAACCAAGTCCTGATAACAGAATAGGTTTCTCAAGCTGCCTTACTGATTAGTGTTGGTGTGGCATGTAAACTGAGTGCCCCAAGGGAAATGAACAATGCTTTAAATTTATATTATGCCTTTCATACAGAAGGATCTCCAAATGCCCTACCTGTTTTATCTACAGAGATCAGTCACCACCATTGAAATGCAGGCACCTGTGGAGTTGGATATGATAGCTGCTCCACAGCAAACAGTATTTAGAAAGAAAGGTGGAGAAATAACTTCTCAAGTGAGAAAGGCAAAAACAATTTTATGTAGGCAGAAGGTATTTACTCCATTGGAATATGACCAACATATGTGTGTTCATAATTCTCTTTTTACTGATTCCTCGGACTGGCCAGATTAGGTCAAAAATCTTTTATGCAAGGTGATGACTTCTTCTAGGCTCCATATGTAAGCTCTGTTCACTTTGCCAATGTAAACGTTAATTAAAATACATGCAAATAAAATGCATCCTGTGATCTTGTCCTTATAATGATGGCCAAGGTCTGAGCATTGTGCTATGAGTAAATGCTATTCATGCTTTTTGTTTCTGAATTGGCCACTTGTTTGAAATAACCACTTTGGTATTAATAAAGGGCTTGTCATAGCCACCTCTGGTTTCCTTAATGGTCATCCAGAGAGGTCCATGCCAGGGTAATCCTGCTTTGTAAATAATTATCACCCTGTCCAAGGGGCACAGATAAAAAACTAGCTCTTAGTCTTTTTAAATAACCTGTTTGCACAGTTAAATTTCCTCCTACTGTGGAAAGGTTACAAATTTTCCACTGTAATTTCAATTTCTTTTTATTCCCTTTCTTTCTCATGGAAAAAAATAGTTTTAGACGAAGTGAAAAATAAAATGGAGAGAGTTCAATTATTGATAAATGTTGCTGACTATAAAATAGAGTAGTGTATTGCACAGATTGCATTGAGGTGTTTTTAATTGATGGATTCATTATTTTCTCAAGTACAAAGGCAAACTCTAGGAGAACTCAACTCTGTCTTTTAGAATCTGGAATAAGTCTTTAGAAGCCGTGTCGAATGATTCTGTTATAGATTAGTTGAAAAGCACAGTGGAAACGTTTTCTTTCAAAATATTTGTTTCTCACTTTTCTTAAAAATGTTTTTATACACAAGCCAAGGCCCTCCTCAATGAATACATTTATTACAGTAAACAATATGCAACTTCAAAGTAGAGGTTTGAATGTTGAGTTTTAATATTTATAGAGGACAAACTCCATGTACACAATCACACACACACATTTCACAGATGTGTGTTCACACATACATACACACACACAAACACACACATATATCCAGCCTTCAAATATGTTCTATTGGAATTTTCCTAAGAAATTTGTATCTGACATTTCCAAACCGATTCCAATTATATTTCCTTTGTCATTGTCCCCATTTCACTGAATATCATCAGTGGCAAAGCAACTGAAATGTTTGGATTTACTTACAATTTAACATTATGCTTGCTCATAAATAATTCACTGGTGCACAATTATGTTTGTTTATGAGTATATGTCTCTGTGTATATATATATATATATATATATATATATATATATATATATATATATACAACATTAAAATATTCATTTATATTTATTTTTATAATTTTGTTTTTGCACACATGCCTTCAATTGTTTTCCCCAATTATACTTTTTCTCAATCTCGTCCAGTCCCTCTAAGGTCATTTTATACACACACATGCATGTACACACATACACATCCTCTTCCTCCTCCTCTTCCTTCTCCTCCTCCACACATCCAAATACATACATATATATGTATGTATATAAAACAGCTTGTCTCTAAAAGTCTCAGGGCATGTTTAAGTTTCAATAACTTCAGAAACATAAATTCCACAAGCTTTTTATTTTAAAAAAATACATATTTGGAAGTTTACTAAAAAATCAGGCACCATTTAATTCTATGAATTCTGAATAATCAATTATTAATTTTAGTTTTTTTAAACTCAGTTTGTCATTTTCAATCAGAAAGCCTTAGACAACAAAACCAAATTAATGTCATATATTTATAAATATTTTTCTTTTAACTAGTATCAATCTCTTCCCTTAACAGCTTCAGTCCACTTAGATCCCACTGCTTAACCCCCATCACACTAATGTTTTGTAGACTTTTAATTTTGGTTTATCACACACATTTTATATGTATATATACATACACACATATGCATGTATAGTTGAAAATGTGTGTGTATATATACATACATTCAATCTCCAATCCCCTCAAACTCATATACATATTTAAAAATCTAGAAAATACATATAGGTGCATATATGTTTCTTTCATATATTTATTCACAGTTTTACATGTTTATGATGATTCCTTGGAATTTTGGGTTTATATTTGACTGTTCAGTGCATGACAGTACTTTTCAGATTTGTTAGGACTTTTGAAATGGATGTTTTCCTCGGATATCTGTCATGCTGATTTCTGAGTTTTTAGTTCTTTTAGTGATTTTTAGGCTTCTCACCATTCCTTCTGCTGTTGGCACCATCTCCATCTTGTTTCCAAAAGTATATTGTAGAAATAATTGTTGAGTCTTCTGGAAAGATTTCAATATAAATCAAGTTTGCCTCTCAGCTTTCCTCTCTGCTAGCTTAAGGTTGAGTGTTCTGGGTTACATTAAATGATTTTGTTGCCATTGTACCTTTTTCTATTCCCTCTGATAGTATAGGTTTAATTCTTTTTTTAATGCTTATTTTACTGGGGTTTTGAGAAGTCATAGAAATAAATTACTAGAGCAACATACTATCTTTATTTATTACTCTCTCTGTTTGACCTGCATATGACTTTCTTTAAGTTTTCATCCATGAAGTGTTCTTTGTGTTCTCATTAATAAGGTAATTGCATAATCCCAAGTGATTTTTTTAATATTTGCATCTAAAACTTACTACAATGATTTATCTTATAATTCTATGTTTCTTCATCAAATGCATTATTATTTATCTCTGTTCCTTTAACAAACTTTAATTGGTGCACATTCTTTTAAATACTAATTTGCTTTTTGGTCCTAAAAAAGATGAGAAACTTATATCCTTTATACCTATACCTCTCATGCAGTTATGTTATGTTCAACAATAAAAAGGAAATAGCATTTATCTTCTCATTCAGTCTATTCTTTAGCTTCTGCTTTTACAAGCTCCATTGCAGTATCTGTTGTTTGAGAGGTACTGCTATCCAAGGCCTAGCTAAACTTGGTACAATTAAAAAATCCAACCCTGGAATGCAGTGAACTAATCTTTCTGTTGTATGCACAGATCTGACTGTGTCTACATTTAGTGGCAATAATGGTGTCTATCAACAAAAGAAATATATTTTCCTACATACAACAATATTCTATCTTAAAATAAGAATTACTTTTCCTTCAGTACAGTAGCTAACCCTGTCAAATTAATGATATTTTTGCACATTGACTTAGTGTAGAGAAACCCTCTCTAATGTAAGTACCTGTCAGGTTTATGTCTCCATTAGATTAATATAAATATACATCATACTTTGCCATATACTTAGTCTTTTTTGCAAACTTATATTATTCCCCTTACTTTATCTCATGAGAAGAAATAATGAATGCTCATTAAAGAAATATATGGGGCTGGGCACAATGGTACACACCTCTAATCCCAACTATTTGAGAATCTGAGGCAGGAGATGGCAAGTTCCACACCAACCTCAGCAATTCAGTGAGATCCTGACTCAAAATGACAATGAATAAGTAAATAACTAAATAACTCCTTAGAATTTAGCTTATTAGTAGAGCATCCCTGGATTCAATACCCAGTACTGATAGAAAAAGAAAGATAGATGATAGGAAGGTAGGTAGGTAGATGGGATAAACAGATACATAATGAAAACCAAGAGTGACTTAAATAAGAATAAAATTAAAAGGTTTTTAAAGTGTTCAGAAGCCTTCTGCCCCTCTTTATCAATGATAGTCTCTGTATCTAAGACTGATGGGTTAAACAGTAAATTCCTACTTGTGTTTACAAGACCTGTTAGAAGAAACAGGCCAATATCTTAGCAAACCACCTTTGAAAAGATATTCATCATTAAGCATACTGTCTTTGAAGCAATTTTTTTTAACATTTTTGTTTTTCCATTTATGAATCACTTCATAATACTTTCCCTAATAATACTTTCACTCTATGAACATCATTGTCTATAATAATAAAATGATAGTAGCTATGATTTGATACACATGATTTCAATAATCATTCCTGGATTATCAATTGATAAAAGGTGGATAATTAAATTTGCCATACATTTTTTATATCTAGAATTGTGAATATATATTAAGTTTCACCATTATCAGACCCTCTCATGAGCCTTGGAATGTAGGAGTTGGACTAGCTGTTCATGCTTCTTGGTTCTGGCTGCTTGAAAGCAGATTTGGGGTGGGGGGCATAGCACTACTCTCTAACAGTGCTTTGGAGTTCAGTGATTCACTTCAGAGAGTAGAAGCATACTAATGGCAGTGGCAGTTGCTTCAGACTCCTTAGTTAACAGCCACAGCCATTTGTTCTGATGACTCATCTGATGTAATCAGTGGTAGGTAGCTTCCTGATCCCACATCTTTCCTGCCTATGTCCTGAAAATGGAAATCTTCAATTGTCAGTTTGAGTTGTGATTCTAACGTGGGTTGCATTTCTATAACCCCTACTTATGCTCCCACTCCTTAAAAATATTTTAAAATTGTCTAATCTATATTAAATACTTCTGTTTAAAATAGCTGTGTTTTCTTTTTATTTATGTATTTATTTATTTATGGGAGGTGATACTGCAGATTGGGTGCTTTACCACTGAGCTACAAATACAGTCAATTTTACCATTTGAGACAGGGTATTGCTAAGTTGCTGAGGTTGACCTTGAATTCCTAAACCTCTTGGCTCAGCCTCCCCAGTTTCTAGGATTATAAGTGCATACCATCTTACGAAGTTTATATTGTTTTTTACTTTCTGATACAAATTATTGACTGATATAATAACTAATAATTCCTAAATTTTCACTCATAGACATTACCAAAAGTAATGTGTGTGGATTACCCTCTTAAGTCACTCATATTATTATTCACATTTTTACAATTGAGAAAACTGAGGTCCAGAAAGACATGTACTACTAAATGACAGCAAAGACTGAAATTCAGCCAGAGTCAGGATCCCTCCTGTTGTGGGACTCATTATTGAAAGTGCTACCACTAATGTTAATAATTATTAAGGTAACTAAGCATTTGAGTTAAAACAAAAAGTTAAAAGTAACTGATTACTTGGTTTAAGTACTTCAAAGGCCATTGCTCTTAGTTCAGCATGATGCATACTTTCTCAATAGGAAGGTGAATGGGTGGGATTCTAGCTATGGAAAGGTGCATAACCAGCAGTCATGTTACAACCATTAGAAACTCAAGACGTATGTAAATTTTACCTGACATGCATGCTGCAATTAAAAAGGAAGATAATATATTTTATACAAATGGTACCATTAATGTAGTACCTTCAATTCATTTTGCAACTGATTGTATGGTCAACAACAGAATCAGTTATGTGTATGTGTATCTGTGTATGTGTATATATATATATATATATATATATATATATATATATATATATATATAAGCTTTGAATAGGAAACATTAAGATACTTGTACAAAGTACACTTATACAAGGAAGGTTTAGAAATATAAGCCTAATAAATTTAATGCCAGAGAGCCTCTGAGAAAGATATTTGAAAGAATATACTAATTTTTTTTAATTGGTAAGGTTTGAGACTAGAAATCAACATTTATATTGGGAGGCTAAGGCAGGAAGTTTGCAATTTTGGCAAATTAATGATACCCTTTCTGGAAAAATGTTGGGCACTGGGTTTAATGGCTAGAAATTGAAGAAGAAGAAGGAGGAGGAGGAGGAGGGGGGGAGGAGGAGGAGAAGGAGGAGGAGAAGGGAAAGAGGAGGAGGAGGAGGAGGAGGAAGGAGGAGGAGGAGGAGACAAAAAAAGAAAGGTGGGGGAGACAAAGAATAAGTGAAAGAAGTAAGTAAGGAAGGAAGGAGAAAGAAATAAAGAAATATATCCAACTTGGATGTAGCTTATTGGTGGGGAAAACATTTGTATCCAATTCCTTATAAAGAAAGAAAAGAAAATGCTATTTAGTAGTTTACTAGTAGCTATTTAAATAAAATTAATTGAATATGTTACTTCAGCTCAGATAGCTATGGATGGCTATAGAAAAAATCCAAAATCTCAAGGAGTTAGCCCTGTAATTTTTTCTTTCTTTCTTTTATTTATGTTTTTTTTTCTCTTCCCCATAAGAATAATGCAAGTATTCTCAGAATCGCTCCAAACCCTGATTCTGGGATCCAGGATCCAGGCTTATTCCAACTAATTAGATGCCTGTAGACCATTCAGTGCATCTGTAAGACTTGCCCTGTTCAAAGCAGCCAGGGGAAAATGGAGAATGTGTATGTTCATTGGTTGGTTAGTTTGAGAGCCGGACATTAAAGTGGCATGTGTCACCTTCTCAGTGCACTCTTTGGAACTCATATGTTCATAATAACCACAAGAGATGCTGGAGCATGTGTTCAACCTCTATGTCAAGAAGAAGTCACTTGTATTGTTAGGCACATAATACTAAATATTACATGGACAACAAATCAATTGTCATTCCCCAGGAACATGCTAAAACATATGATTGTTATATTCTTGAATATCCAAATAGAGATAGCAAAATCATGCTAAACTGAAGATTCAAAGATAAAAAATTAGCCTGCAATGTAAATAAGATGATACAAATTGCATTTCTCTGAAATATTTTCTTTGTTCTAAAGCTTTGTAGGGCTGTCAAATAATTCCTAAAGTATGAAGTAGATTCTGCAAAATTTGGTAGTCTTACTCATTATTCTGAGACAATGTGTGTATGAACAATAGTTAGAAAAATATTTTTTCAGAAAGACTGTCTTGGGGCACATCCAACTCAAGCTACTTTCTAAGGCTGGAGCCCGAGTATGTACATGTGAAAATTTATTTGAAATGATAATTAGGGATAAATCTTAACCAAATCCTAATCTCTCCATTCTCCCAAAAAGAACACCATGGATTAAATGATGTCAGTCCTGTAGAAATTTCTAGTATCTTCTTTGTTTTTCCAGAAAACATAAACACAAATGGATATTTAACTAGTCCCACTACAGTTTAGAGCCCCCACACCAAAAAAAAAAAAATCAATCAATTTGACTACCTATCACAGATCTTTTACTATTCTGTTACTCCAGGAGATACAAAAACTAAGTTGTTAGATTTGTCTTTGGTGCTTGCAATTTCTTTGGGAAAATATTTCTTAGACCATTAAAGAAAAAAAAAACAGTGCCCAGACAAAGTGAGTAGACAGAAATATCAATCTCATTTGTTACACTTCACAGTGTTCCTTGCAGTCAGGTTGGAGTTCCATGATAAGTGCTGCCAAAAGAAAAGGGAACAGAAGGAATCCAATGCAGTCAGGAGTCACTGTGCCTCTTCTACCTCTCTCTTCCCTACAACAGGAGCCTTAGGGCCAAAGGCTTTGTCCCCGGAGCTGGGAAATGATCCTGAACTCCATGAGATTGCAGTTTTTGCACATTCATTTTATATATGTTTGTCTTACTGAATGACAATATTAATAATGTTGCCCAAATAAAATCTCATATAATCATATACTAAACCCATGGGACAAAAACAAGTAATGTAGTTTTAAAACTCAGATTGATTCACGAAACAAATCTAAATTGAGCACATTTAATTAATATGCCAGAATTTCCCTGGAAGTGAGAGTACCAAATAAATGCTATGGAATTTCCACTGTCAAAGACAATAGAAACATAAAAAATGAGTTGAAATGTAATGTTAAAAGATATTTTGTAGAAGTGCATTCTGCACAGAGATGTATCCTAAGTAGGAAGTATTCATTTCAGCCTGGGAATAGGTGAATAGTCCTACAGTATATGAAAATTTTTGTTTTTTCCTGAAATTTTTCAACAAACTATTGATAGCTTGATTCACTTTGTACATGATTAGATGGATGATGTCAGCAGAGTCATTTTCTAATAGAAGTACAGTTCCTACATGGAGACCTTTAGATTTTGAGCATAGACAGAATAACCACATTGATGACATTCTTACTTAGCATGGAATCTCCTGTTAATGGAGTTGCTATTTCAAATAGTACAATATGCATTTGTAAAGGATAAAAGTAGAACATTTTGCAAAAATGGAAAAAAAAAGACTCCTAATTTAAGTGTGCTGGAGGGTGGATCCAATTTTCATTTTGAATAGAATACTGCTTCAATAATTATTTTACTATTTAAGAACAAGAATAATTAGTGTGGTAATATCTCATATTTATAGTACTCACGGTGCAAAGGTAAAAACATTGTAGTCTTAAGTAATTTGTAGATCTTTAATCACAATTTTTTTATGCAGATATGAATGTATATTATGTGACACTTTTCAAAACTTAAATGTATAAAGTTCATAATAATTAGATACATGTTTATTTTTTCAAGGGAAACAGTAATTCATGCCAAAGATTTATTACTTCAACATCTGAAAATATCTATCAAGTATAAAGAAACGTTGAAATGATTATAAGATTTCTAAGTCATCTTAGCATTAACTAATTTTATAGAAGAAGCTTTTTCAGTTATTCTAAAATTTAGCATGTAATATTATAAAGATTAACTTCCTGAATAATTTATTATTTTTATAAACATGTGATTTCTATTAGCATCTATGTATAAGAAAATGACTACAATTTCATTGAAAATTTTGCCAATATGGAAATACTTCATATTTGTTAAAATAAAAATTTTTCCACATATCATATTATTCTGTTTCAATTTACCCAATATTGATAATCAGCTTTGTTTCTTTCTAGTCATGGTGAACATGGAATATATTTCTAGTAATGGAAAAAGTTATTTACTCTTTTCAAAAGTGTGGGTGATAATTGGATTATCCAAATTGGGTAGGTCTATGATTATATCATATTCATAAATCCAGTGGAAAAGGCAAACCAGATTTTAGCTTAGGAGTTTCTAAATTTTAAGGATTTTAAAATCAATTAAACAAATACCAAATATATAATGTTACAAACTGTCAAAATCTCTCTCACACACACACCCTCCCTTGTGTGGAAATATTTTCACTATTGCTCTATCTGAATTATCTTTGAAATATTTTCTATAAAATAAGGCATGGTGCACAATCTTTGTGATATGTTTTTGTATTATATTTGCCAGAATTTTATTGAGAATTTTTGCATGTATGTTCATTAGAGATATTGGTCTGAGGTTTTCTTTCTTTCATGTGTCTTTGCCTGATTTAGGGATCAGGATGATATCGGCCTCAGAATAAGTTTGGAAGTGCTGCCTCTTTTTCTATTTCCTGAAATAAATTGAAGAGTGTTGGTATTAGTTCTTCTTTTAAGGTCTTATAGAATTCGGCTGTGTATCTATCTGGTCCTGGGCTTTTCTTGGTTGGTAAGCTTCTAATGCTGTCTTCTATTTCATCACTTGATATTGGTCTGTTTAAATTGTGTATATCTTCCTGATTCAATCTGGGCAAATCATATGACTAAAATGTGAGTTCATAACTCACTTAAAGCTAATGTATGCTAATGTATGAAATATGATATGTCAAGAGCTTTGTAAGGTTTTGAACAACCAATAAAAAAATTTAAAAAAATTAAAAAAAAAAGAAATTTGTGATGTCTTCAATGTCTTCTGTTTTATTGGAGTATAAGATTTCAAAATAATTTCTAATTATCCTCTGTATTTCTGTAGTATGTGTTGTGATATTACCTTTTTCATGACGTGTGCTGGTAATTTGAGTTTTCTCTCTCCTTCTCTTCGTGGGATTCATTCCAGAGATGCAAGTTTCGTTCAACATGCGGATATCAATAAATGTAATAAATTACTTAAATAGAATTAAAGATAAAAATCATATGATCATCTCAATAAATGCAGAAAAAGCATTTGACAAAATACAGCACTGCTTTATGTTCAAAACACTCGAAAAACTAGGGATAACAGGAACATATCTGAACATCATAAAGGCTAGCTATGCTAAGCCTCAGGCCAACATCATTCTAAATGGAGAAAAATTGAAGGCATTCCCTCTAAAACTTGGAACAAGACAGGGATGCCCTCTTTCACCACTTCTAATCTACATAGTTCTTGAAACACTGGCCAGAGAAATTAGATGAAAGAAACTAAAGGGATCTGTATAGGAAAAAAAGAACTTACATTATCACTATTTGCTGACGATATGATTCTATACCTAGAAGACCCAAAGAACTTCACCAGAAAACTTCTAGAACTAGTAAATGAATTCAGCAAAGTAGCAGGATATAAAATCAACACCCATAAATCAAAGGCATTTCTATATATCAATGACAAATCCTCTGAGGAGGAAATGAAGAAAACTACCCCATTCACAATAACCTTAAAAAGTAAATAAATAATAAGATACTTGGGAATCAATTTATCAAAAGAGGTGAAAGATCTGTACAATGAAAACTACAAAGCCTTAAAGAGAGAAATCAAAGAAGACCTTAGAAGATGGAAAGGTCTACCTTACTCTTGGATAGGCAGAATTAATATTATCAAAATGACCATACTACCAAAAGCACTATACAGATTTAATGCAGTTCTGATAAAAATCCAAATGGCATTTCTCATGGAATAGAAAACGCAATCATAAAATTCATCTGGAAAATAAGAGACCCAGAATAGTTAAAGCTATACTTAGCAGGAAGAGTGAAGCAGGTGGCATCGCTATTCCAGACCTTATACTGTATACTTCAGAATAATAGTAACAAAAACAGCATAGTATTGGCACCAAAACAGACTGGTAGATCAATAGTACAGAATAGAGGACACAGAGATTAACCCACAAAATTACAATTATCATATATTAGACAAAGTGCCTAAAAAACACACTGGAGAAAAGATAGCATCTTCAACAAATGTTGCTGGGAAAACTGGAAATACATATGTAACAAAATGAAATTAAATCCCTGTCTCTCAATATGCACAAAACTTAACTCAAAGTGGATCAAGGACCTAGGAATTAAACCAGAGACTCTGTGTCTAATGGAAGAAACAGTAGGCCCTAATCTTCATCATGTGGGATTATGCCCCAACTTCCTTAATAAGACACCTATAGTGTAAGAATTGAAACCAAGAATCAATAAATGGGATGGAATCAAACTAAAAAGTTTCTTCTCAGAAAAAGAAACAATTTGTGAGGTGAACAGAGAGCCTACATCCTAGGAATAAATTTTTACCTTTCACATATCCAATAGAGCACTAATCTCTAGGGTATATAAAGAACTCAAAAAGCTAAGCACCAAAAAAACAAATAACCCAATCAACAAATGGGCCAAGGATCTGAACAGACACTTCTCAGAAGAGGATATACAATCAATCAAAAATATATTTAAAAAATGCTCATTATCTCTAGCAATTAGAGAAATGCAAATCAAAACTTCTCTAAGATATCATCTTACTCCAGTCAGTATGGCAGCTATTATGATGACAAACAACAGTAAGTGTTGGTGAGGATGTGAGGAAAAAGGTACACTCATACATTTCTGGTGGGACTGCAAATTGATGCAGCCAATATGGAAAGCAGTATGGAGATTCCTTGGAAATCTGGGAATGCAAGCACCATTTGACCCAGCTATCCCTCTCCTTGAACTATACCCAAAGGATTTAAAAACAGCATACTACGGACACAGCCACATCAATGTGTATGGCAGCACAATTCACAATAGCTAAACTGTGGAGCCAACCTAGATGCCCTTCAGTGGATGAATGGATTAAAAAATGTGACATATATACACAATGGAATTTTACTCAGTAATAAAAGAGAATAAAATCATGGCATTTTCAGGTAAATGGATGGCATTGGAGAAGATAATGCTAAAGTTAGCGAAACTAACTTGAAGTTAGCCAAACCCAACAAAAAAAAAGCCAAATGTTTTCTCTGATATAAGGAGGCTGACTCATAATGGGATAGGGAGGGGGAGCATCAGAGGAATAGATGAATTCTAGATAGGGCAGAGGGGTGGGAGGGAAAGTGACAGGGCAGGGAATTAGCAAGAATGGTGGAATGTGATCGACATTTTCTCTTCAAACATTATCCAAAGTACATGTTTGAAGAGAAAATATTTTATACACAGAGATATGAAAAATTGTGGTATATATGTATAATCAGAATTGTAATGCATCCCACTGTTATTTATTTGCTTGTTTATTTAAATAAGTAAAAAAAATAAGGCATAAAAAGGAGCTTATCAATCACAAAATAGTACTCATTTTAGCTTATCAGTTTTTGATATCTGATTTATTTTATTTCGGTAAAAAAAAATCACATAATCAATTCCAAATGATTTCTTCTTCAACAAAGATTTGCCAGTCATGTTCTGTAAGGCAGATGCAGTTGGGAATTACAGCAAGAAATAGTGATTGCTCCAAAGAGTTGATGGCATAACTGGAAGTAAAAATGTATTAGCTTATAGAATATGATTACAGTATTCAGCAATTTAGAAAAGCCAAAGATAATGTTCCATAAAATGCAACCTCTTGTCTGGCTGACCTCACCTCCTTCTGCTTTTGCCTTCTCCCTTCCTCTTCTCTAGCCCCACTCTCCTCTTATTTGTCTCACCTTAAGACCTCTTTGGAGCAGTTATTTCTGCCTGTAATGGTCTGGTCTTTTTTTTTCCCCCAAATATTCTGGGACATAGTCCAGTAGCTCCCATAAATCTTTATTCAAATTGAAGTTTCTCAGAGAGAGCTATGCTTTCTACTTGGCATTTATCAAATCTACATCTTTTTCACCTTTTCTACTCATTTTCTTTTTCCATAATAATGGATACCAACAAATAAATGCAGTATTCCACTCACTTATATTTTCAATCTAATTTTGCCATCCCACAAGGAAGATTATTTCCTCTATTGTTGATGGATATTTCTCAAGGGCCTCCAAGAATACTTGGCACATAATTGTTGAAAAAACTAAAATCTACCTTGGAATAAGATCATAGTTTTTTCTAAGATGTACTTTCAGCATAACAGCAGACCAAGTTAACCTGAATGTTCTTCAACTACATACTGAAGACAAAAGTATATAAGAAAAATTAAGCATACCAGAATTCATGAAAAAGAATAAGAATCCTTCAGCTGAAATTTTCCTGTCCTTGAACTGCAACTCAACAAAGAGGGAAAATATTGAATCATTTCTCTTCTTAGCATGAAAATCATAAAGCTTCATTTATTTACTCATTTTTTCAATAGATACCTATTGGGACTCCTATATGTCAAACACTGTATCAAGAATTAGCTATGCAAATATTTTTTAAAAAAATAACACAATGTATAATTCCATAGAATATATGTCAACAGGGAAGGTAGCCTTTTAAGTAAATCACCACATAATTAAATTAAAAAAGGATAAATTGTCTTTAAAAAGAAGACCATGTCAGTTTATCAATGACTGACACAGGCCTTCAATATGCTTTGAAAATAAATACTGTATCCCTAATCCTCAAGCCTTATCCATGTAAATTGACCAGGTCCTAGAAAGACAAGGTGAATTTTCTGGAAGCCATGGGGTAAGCATCATGAGGTATTCAAGTTCACTGTTGCCTGAATCTATACCTCCATTGTAAACAACATGATATAGGAAAATACACAAAGAGTTTTTGTTTGGGAACTCCATAGGTATAGTCTCATAATGATTAGATAATTGGTATTTAACACTCAGACCTCTGGATCTTTTCAAGATGTGTGCCATGTCCAGTATGATTTTTGCATGTGTGTGAAAGCAAGTGTGTTTGATACATGGTATGTATGTAGAACAGATATAATCAGAGCCACAAATCAGAGGCTCAAGTGCCTCTACTTCAACTTAAATAAGAGCAGACACCTGTTAGCTGCCCCAAGACAGTAGCATAATTCTGAGGAAACCCCCATTTTCTGACTTACCAGCCTTGCTACATTAACCATTAATAATAAAAAAAAATTACTCCATTCTTTCTACCTAGTTGTATAGCAAGAGATAATACCAACTAGAGTCCCATCTTTAATAAAATGTGCTGGGAATAATATTCCACAAATCACCTGAAAACAATGATTTTCAATAATTTAATATAAAGATTAATGAATTTTAGAAAAAAAATAGGTATCATTACTTAGATTGATTTTCTACATTACATAAAAGAAAATATTTTTTGGAAATAAATTGGAGTGGAAAAATCACGAGACAAACTGAAATTGTCTGTCATTTGTTATAATGAAACAACAAACTGCTTTTGATCCTTCAAATGAATTGATCTTCTTAAGCTTAATACCCTTCACTCTGAATCCATTCAAATTTACATTACAGAATATAAAGAAGAGGACCTGTACTTTGAAGTTAGAGAAAGCTGAATTCAAATCAGAGATCTGCCACTTACCAGCAGTGTGATGACATTTGACAATTGTTATGGAATGATTTGTTTCCAAATTTCATAATTAATAAGCTGAGTTCCTCACCTATGTTAATCTATTTCTCATTATAATTAAAAACTATCTGAGGCAGTGTAGTTTATGAAGAAGTTTATTTTGGCTTACAGTTCTGGAGTTCTAAGATCAAGGAACTGGACCTGATAATGTAGTACTTGCTGCTAGAGTCCCAAGATGGTGTAGGATGTCACAAAGAAAGAACAGGAAGTGCACACATTGTAGTCTTTCCTCCTATCCTTATAAAGCCAAAAGTATTCAATAATAGGGGTTGAACTCTGATAATCTTATTTGACACTTCTCATTCTCAAAGACCCCAAAGTTATATGAAGTTTCTACCCTCTTAATGTCTTAAAATGGGGATAAAATTTCAGCACATGAAGCTCAGGGGACATACTCAAGTTATATCCAAACCAAAGCATTTTTACTCTGGACTCCATGGTTTATGCCTTTCTCATAATGCAAAACAAAATACACCCATTCCCCAAAATCTAAGAGTCATAACTTATTCTAGCATTAATTCCAATGTTCAACCCTAAACTCTCCTCTGAGATGCCAAGCAAACTTCTCACTATTGTAAGTCTACAAAATGTAAACAGGCTATTTGCCTCCAATCATGATGAAACAGGTACAGGATATACACTTATATTCCAAAAGGAAAGAATAGGTAAGTAGAAAGGTAAAAAGAAAGACACAAAAGCAGCACGGCAGATATTTGTACCTGTGCACATGATGGCATAGAATGGGCCACCAAACCTTGAATAGACCCTGCTCTATGGCTTTTCTGATCAAAGGCCACATGATTATTTTCTCAGGTTGATTGTACATGCTTCCTGAAGATTTTCCCAGGTAAGTATTGCAAGTTACATGTAGTTATACATTTCTAGGTTCCCTGCCTCAGTTTCACTCACATAGCTTTATCACGTATCTACACATTGAGGACTCTCTGTCAGGACCTTTCTAGGAGCAGAATTTGACTTGGACTCTCAACTTTTACTTTGATGTCTTAGTGGAAGATGCCATGATACCATATCTCTTGCTTTCTGCCTACCGGCATACTGAGCACAGTGGGAATTCTAAGGTCTTGCCCCAACACCAGGTTTGCTTGAATCCCAGTGATACCCATAGACTGCTTCTAAGATTGAAAACAAAGAAACAAATAAAAAGGTAGTTTTGGGCAATGAGTGAATGAGTGGAGATTACCTGGGAAACCCAGAAATCATTTCTCCATGGAAGTTCTCTGGGCCTTTGATAGAAGCAGATGCCTAAAAGATTTCTGAGATGTCCTAGCAATGTTATTCCATTTGACTGATGCAAAACAACTGGACCACTTTACCTGTGTCAATATCTTCAGCAAGCGGTTTCTCAGGCCCATCATTAGATGTTTTTTCTTTGCTTCTTCCCTAGTGAGGCTACAAATTTTCCAAATATTTTTGTTCTGCTTCCTTTTGTTTCCAAGTTTCACTGTAAATATGACTAATAGAAGCTGATAATCACCATGCCACAGCTGAAAGATTTGTTGTTTTGAAATTTTTTCCATCAAATAAACTAGTGTAGCCTTTAAAATTTCAGCTTCCCATTACGTATTATGGCATGCACAGTGCAGTCATGTTCTTTGCTACTTCATATCAAGGTTGTACCTTTCTCCAATTTCATTGTAATCCTCATTTCCATTGGAAACTACTACCCTAGTATCTTCATCTTCTGAGCCCTCACCAGTATCAATGTAGTGTTCCATTTGTAGTATTTTAGGTTTTCTCAGCCTTCCATTCCAAGTCTTTCAATCTCTGTCAGTAGCTCAATTCCAAGACCAAATTCACATTGTAAATGTTCCTTACAAGTAACAACCCATGCCTGGTACCCATTTTTCATATTTATCTGTTTTGCATTATTATTTTTTAAAAATATCTGAAGCAGGCAACTTTATTTTGGCTTATGGTTCTGGAGGTCCAAGGTAAAAGGGTCACAGTTGGTGATAATCATGTTGACACAATCTCATGTCAGTACAGGGTGTCACATGGCAAGAGACAGAGAGCATGGGTGGTGTCTTTCCCTCTTTTTCTAAAGCCACCAGAATTCAACAACACAGGAGCCCCCTGTTTTATGTTATCTAGTCTTAGTCAATTACCAAAGACCAAAACTCTCCACATAATAGTCAGATTAAGTTTCCAATCAGTAACATACAATGAGACTTTAATTTCAACACATGAATCCTTGGAGGATATACAAACCATATTCAAACCACAACACCCCCACAGTACCATAGGATGTAACTATATTTGGAGATAGGTATTTAAAAGGGATAATTAAATTTAAATAATGTCTTAAGGGAGAGCTCTCATCCAGTATGACTGGTTTCTTTTAGGAAGAAGAAGAGACACCAGGGATATGCACACAAAGAGAAAGTTGTGGAAGGACACAGAAAACTAGTGCCCATCTGAAAATCAAATAGAGAGGACTCAAGAACAGCCAAACCCACTGACAACTTGATAACTTGATCATGGACTTCCCAGCTGTAGAACTATGATATATATGCTGTATGTTTGTGTGTGTGTGTGTGTGTGTGTGTGTGTGTGTATACATGATTTATGTTTACATAACAGAACATATATTTCAATCAGAGATATTTGTTTACAGAAGTCCCTGGCAAATTCATCCAGCAAGTAACTTAAACACTACATACATCATCTTTGTTATTCATAAAGTAAAATAAGAGTTCCCACTCTCAGGGTTTCATTAGAAAGAAAATATATGATATGTAAATTCCCTGTCACATGAGAAGCACATAATTAAGGAAAGCAACCAATATCATTGACATGTGCATCTTGAATCTATGTGCATATGTATGATGCAATGTAATAGCCTACACAAAGTACAAAGTAATGGCAATTTAAGTTAGAAATCATTTAACTCTCCTTCCTTATACTCTATTTTCTGTGAATTGATTCATAACATGCCAATTTATTAATATAATAAAGAATGGCCTCAAACCACTCACAAAGGCTCTCTGTGAATTCTACCACTTCACTGACTTGTTACAGCAAACATCAAGCTTGCCATTTCAAGCCACAGTTCTGGATGTGTATCTGTGGTGTGGCAAGTAAGGAACTAATTAAGTATGAAATTACCTTATATATCTAAAGCTGTGTCTGCTCACCTTTAGGCATTTTGGGAATCCACCTAATGAGATATGAGTTTTGCTCCACAGGACAATCACAAAGCTCATTAATGCTCATTAAAACATAAGTAGTATTCAATGGATTCAGCAAAATCTCACTGTATTTTAATGAGCATCAGAATTAACCAATAGAGCAAAACCTTGTAATGGAGAAATTCTTGTTAATGCAAAAAGAAAGTGCAGACCAATAAAGATACTAAATATGTTAAGGGTGGCTACAGGTAGATACATCTGTGACAAATAAAAAGAAAATATTCCCCAAAGTTCCTCTCTTAGCAATTGAAAACAAACCTGTCGAGGATGATTTGAAAAGTATATGGAGTACCAGAGAGAAGAGTGATGGTAAATGACAGGTGTCAACTTGACTGTGAGAAGGAATAACTAAGGACCTGGTAAAGCATTGTTTTTGAGCATGTCTGTGAGGGTATCTCCAGAGGAGACTAGCACAGAGGAGTCTCAGTGGCTTCAGTGGGGAAGCTTAACCCTTAGTGTGGGCAGGATCTTGCAATTGGCTAGGCACCCAGGGGTGGGGGGGGTGGGAAACAGAGAAAAGGCCAATGTATTCAGCTGTTTTCAGGAGCTGAGGTACACTATTCCTCTCCTATCCTTGTACAACAAAACTCAGGTTTCCTGGTTTGGGAACTCCAAGATTTATACCAGTAGCCTCCAGGATTCTCAGGCCTTCAGATTCAGACTTTGATTACACCATTAGCTTATTTTTTTTTCTGAAGCATTTGAAATTGGATTGAGCTGTGTTGCCAACATGCCTGTGACTGACTCCAGCTTGCAAACAGGCTATAGTTGAAATTCTCATTTGCCATAATCATGTTCATGTTTACCAATTCCATTATAATGTGTGCGCATGTGTGAACTATTCTTTCATGTGACTAAAATACCTGACATAAACAACTTCAAGGAGAAAAGGTTATTTTAGCTCCTGGTTTTAGAGATATATATATAGTTCATGGTCTATCACCTCCATTGCTTTGGGCCTGAGGCATGGCAGAACATCCTAGCAGAAGGGCATGGTAAAGGATAACTGTTCAACTCTTGGTAGTCAAGAAGGAGTAAGTGAAAGGAACAGGAACAAGAAACAAAAAAAATCAGGTCATGTCCTCAGTAATCTACCTCCTCTCTCTAGGACCCACTTTCTTTTGTTTCTATCACCTCCAAATAATCCATCAGTCTTAATAAAAATAATCACCCCCTAATAGCCCCACCTCTGAATATGCTGCACTGGGGACCAAACCATCAACACTTGAGCCTTGGAGGGGATATTCCAGATCAAGCCATATTACAAGGAAATGCACACATACACGTACACACATACACAGTCATGTATCACTTAAAAACGGGATACTGATGTATACTGAGATATGCATCCTTAGGCAATTTTGTCACCGTATAACCATCATAGAATATATTTATGCGAACCTAGGTGGTATAGTCTGCAGTAATCTAGGGTATATAATTGTACATGATGTATCTTGATACAACCATCAGTGCAGCATCACCACAAACATTTGAGTCATGTTATTCTACAACTCTTAAGAGTTACAACATCTAAGGTGATAGGAATTTTTCACTCCATTATCATCTTATGGGACCATTGTCATATATATGGTTTGTTGTTTTCCAAAACACAGTCATGGGATTGCATGACTATATGTCTTTTGTTTTTGTCTCTAGAGAGAACCCTGACTAATAGAAGACATTCAGTGCCATCACTGGACTATTTGTTAATAGAGAAGTTTTTAGGTGTTTTCTTCACTCTGAATTCAGAAATTTTAATTTTCTAAGGCATTCCATAAACAATATGTGATAAGTACATTGAAATAGTATGATTTTAACATTTAATATTTAATGTAACTTAAATATTACCTAAAAAATGAATTATAAATATAAATCCATATACTGGTATACTATATATGTCACCTTCATTTGTTCACATCATGAATATTTGCCTACTCTATTTTGAATACTGTATAGCACTGGAGGTAAAATAATCAAAATACAACCCTAATCTCATAAATCTCAATTCCTAATGGGAGAGAGGTAATAATCAAATTAATATGTGAATTTGAAACCAGTTAGTAAGAATAATTTAAAAAAAAACTAGTAAGAGTATGCATAGTAAGAGGGGGCCAGAACAAGAGCTCTCATAAATATGGTGGATGGGGAAGGGCACTATGAATTTGGTGTTGGAGAAGATGTCACAATGAACAAAATGCTTTGTCATATGTAGGGAATGAGCTCTAGAGGCAGACGGATCTTCAGATATGAATGTCCCAAGGCAGCAACAGACTTGATAATGAACTAGGGAAAGAACATCATCTTCAGGCAGTGATTATGGGAACACTGGATGTCCATATTTAGAAAAATGAAACTAGACCCTCATCTCTCACCATGTGAAAAAATCAACACAGAATGGTTAAACAATATAAAAGGATATCAGAAAGCTATGAAACTACTAGAAGAAAACATAAGGGAAATGCTTGGAGAAAATATTTATGAGGACAACTTTAATTGAATGAAGAGAGTGATGAAGAGGCATACAAGACCAAGATAAGGCCAGAGACACAATCAGAAACAGCAGCATAGGTCTTTCCAGCTTCTATGAGGAATCTGGATTGTAGTCTTAGTGTAACCAGTTGAGATTTTGAGGGGGAAAATAATGTAATTTTCTTTCTGTGCTGAAGGACTCCTGTTTCTACACAAAGAATGGGACATCATAGTTTGGACAAGGGTTATAAAAGAAAGTGTTGAAATACATTCAAAAGGAAAGTTGGCAGAAATGAATGATAGAGTGAATGTGATGTGTGATAGAAAAGAGAGAACTAGAAAATGGCTTCAAGGCATTTACTCTTGTACATTTACTGTCCACAAAAAAAGTTTGACATTTTCAAATAATGGGTTTTCTTTATTTCTTCAAATTAATAGGAATGCAAATTGAAATAAGTAAATATTACATTAAGAAAATGAATTACAAATGGGACAGTTCTCAAGGGCCACTTGAGGATCCAATTGTATTTTCATTCAAGACGTTTTACCACAAAGAGCCATTCTATTTCCAAGATTTTAAAAGATATACAAATCCTGGCATCTCCCACATGTACATTTCTGAGCGTTAAATGTAAATTCTATCTGGAGTATCTTAGGTATCTCAAAATTGTAATGACTGAAGGTGAACTCTTGCTAATAAAGTAATACATTCTTCTGGAGTTTATCTTTCTCAATAAAGGTCATTTTCATTCACCAAGATATACTTCCTGATATATTTCTTCCACATTACCAAGTTCTGTTGATTTTATTTCTAAAATATATCACAAATTTAAACATTGTTCTCTACTTCTGCCTCTCCTACCTGCTCAAAGTCATCATCATCCCACCTCTTGATTACTTGTCTCTCTGCTCCACACCAGCCTCATGAAAAATTCATTCTCCTTATAGCAATCAGGAAAGTCTATTAAATTCCAATTGACATATCCTTAATGTGGAAGATCTAGTACCATATATTAATAATAAATGTTAGTGAGAAGTTCTTCACTTCTGATATATCATCCTATAAAAAAGAAAGCATTTATTAATGCAACTCCATAATTCTTTCTATTTATTTTGGAGGCCATTATACTTAAGACTCTTAGTATATTTTGAATAATATCTGTATATGTGAAGCCAAAATCTTCCTGTGCCCCTACTGGAGAGTTATTGTGCCTACAAAATGCACAGTTATCTCCCATGCTTTATGTATGTCCTGGGAAGATAGGTCATTCCATCTGCTCTGATTCTCTGTTTTATAAACTAGGTAAAGTTCAATATTAGCCAGATTATTTGCTTAGTCAATCTAAAGCCATATTCCAGTATGGCCTCTTAGCAGTAATTGGGTGTTACTTTAGCTTCCATATTTTTAGTGAGTTCATAGCTTTATTGAAAAGAACAATTTTATGGATGTACATTTATGGCTTAGTTATTTTACTTTATATGTTCTTTGAACTAAGGTGACTTTGAGGAGTTTCCCATACAAAGCCTTTGATATGTTCAAGGACAACAACATTGATAAATAACATGAGGGAGAAGAAATGGAAATCTAGATACAGAATAAATATTCATTATATTTAGGACAGATTACTGCAATCCATTTCAAATGGCTTACCCAATGTAAGCCATTTGCAAAAATGTTACCAAGTATTATGTTTGAAGAAATGTGCTAATTTGGAGGATATCACTGGCAGATTAAGAATTCAGAAAAAATTCAGGTCATTTGTGTTGAATAAAATGTCATGAAATCAAGCCTTCCATAAACTACACCTTTTTTCCATGACCACTTTTTTATTTTATTTTACTTTATTTTGGTATTGGTGATTGGACACTTTATCACTGAGTTATATCCCCAACTGCTGCAATTATTATTATTATTATTATTATTATTATTATTATTATTATTATCATCATCATCATCATCATCATCATTATTATTATTTTGAGACAGGGTCTTGCCAAATTGTTTAGGACTTTGCTAAATTCCTGAGATTAGCCTAGAATATTTATCCTACTGCCTCAGATTTCTGAGTAATTGGGATTGTGATATGCCTCTTGGGAGATAGTACTATGACAAGTACTAGTCTTTCAGGGAGACAGCCATAACTGAAATTAATAAAGTCATCATGTGCATTTAGGACTCTTACCAACAGGTCCAGGTTTTACATAAGAAGTAATAATGTTCAGGTCTGGATCTATTTAGAGTGATCTAGTCACATATTACTTCCCCCATATTTTTTATCCTTAGACCTGTGCCATCTAGCCAGACAATCTAAACACTGAATCAAATTTCACATAAATTCTGAGCCAAAGCCACTTCCCTTTCAAGAAATATGCCATACCTTGGGAGAATTTGCCTTATCCAAGGATCTTCAGGGATGTCCAAAGAGTGCAAGTATCTATTTTTTTGTCTAATAAACCATATTTTGCTTGTTTAACTTTTCAAACAATTTCTTTTAAAGAAGCATTTCATGTTGTTTGTCCTATATGAGACTTGGTCATTCAGAACTCCATTTTATTTCATAGTTCAGTATTCCTATAACTTAATCTCTTTTTTTTCCAAAAATTCATAGGATCTGCTTCTGTTTTTTGTACCTGAAGAACATTTATTGGTACAACAAAAAAGTTCAAGAAATAAGGTATTCATGGAGGTAATTGTACTATTAGTATTTTGTGGAAACTTTTTCTTCATAAATTTTGCCTACTTAATAAAAATTTTTATTAGTACTTCTTGCTCTGATGTTCAGAGTCAGAAAGCATTCAGGTTAGATTTAGCAAACCTAGGACCTTAGGAAGACAACCTGATGCTTCTCTGGATACCGTACAGTAAAAATGATGATAATGATGATAAAAATGAAGCAGCTAACATTTATTGAACGTAAAATTTGTGTCATATACATTCTAAATGTTTTAATCATTTGATTAATTTTTTGTAATAACAATATAATTGGTATCATCATTATTCTCAATTTGCACATGAGGAAACTAAGGCTAAAGAGGCTAAGTAATTTGTCCAAAATCATTGTTATATTTTAATAGTATAATTATTACATCATTTCATATTGGCATGTTACCCCTAAGTATATTTTCTTCAAAATCTTCTAAGGTACTACTTGTGTTGGCCAATGAGATCACATTTGTGTTATTAAAAATAGCAGAAAGTACTTACAGAGAGTATAGTGCTTAAGAGCATGGGCACAGATACCTTGTCATCTTCATTGAAATTCAGATCTGTCTGACATTTCTATGCTATGGGACAATTACTTAGCCTTTCTGGCCTAAGGTTTTGTTTTGTTTTGTTTTGTTTTTAATCTGCTCTGTAAGAAAAATTAGAGTGCCCATCTCATAGTGTTATTATAAGTATTAAATAGATTAGGATAATTAAATTGTTTAAACTCCATTTTTCCTATAATGTTTTAAAATGATGGAATTGTCACTGCTATTGTGTCATTATTATTTTTGTTATTATTACTACACATAATAAGAGTTACTGTTAAGACACAGAAAAGATTTGGTTTCTTCATCAAAACAAAACAAAAACAAAAACAAAAAACTCACAATCATATGAAAGAATCAGATAAGAAAATGTGATATGTGATTACTAAATAACATTTTAGTTGCATATCCAAATGTAATAATGAGAGAAGAACAGAGGATTTATAAAATAAGGACCAAAACTCCTTTCAAAATTTAAATAGCATTTATTAGGAGACATAAAACCAGAGAACAGACTTCTAAAAAATGTGTATATATATATATATATATATATATATATATATATATATATATATATATATATATATATATAATCAGAATTCTGATAAATATAGATCAGGAAGAAAAGCAGGGGCACTAACTTTTACAAAGGCACTAAAGAGAATAAAATTAAATGGATACAAATTGCAAGCCCCTAGTCAATGCTGAAGCATGTATCATGAGGAGATAACATGAAAACTAGGGTCAGGGATAAACTCGAATGTATCATTAAAGACCCACACTACAGAATGTAGACTGTGTCCTAATATTAGGTGCCCTGAGAGGGATGTAAATAAAAGACTTTCACTAGAGAGTGACATGATTCATCAAAATTACTTTTATGAAAAATCATTCTGAAAGCCATGTGAGTAATGGATTTGGGGGAAAGGATGTGGTGGGAAATTTCAAAATTTGAGAAGATCATTAAGCAAATAAATAAATAAAAACAGCAATGGAATATTTAAAAAATAATATTGGGAATGGAAAGAAGAGACAGATTAAAGTAAAGCTAAAAAAGTTGATCAGATAAAACTTTGACAAAATTGAGTTTTCAAATAAAAGAAGAGGAAATTACAAGTATGATGTATAGTTTCATATTTATGTTACCAGATAGATTTTAATTTTATTTAAATATAAGAGTAGTAGATTTGGTGCAAAATATGTGTGAGTCCCATGTATTTATACTATTTGAAATATAAAACACTGTGGAACATAAATTATGAAGTCTAAGAAAAAAAATGGATGGGTGTATAACTTAGCTATTATAAATCGAGCTACTATAAACATTGATGTGGCTGTGTTGATATAATATGCTGATTTTAATTCTTTGGGGTATATAGAGAGGAGTGGGATAACTGGTTCAAATAGTGGTTACATTCCAACTTTTCTAAGGTATCTCTATACTGCTTTCCAGAGTGATGCACGGATTTGCAGTCCCACCAGCAATGTATGAGTAAAGGAATATAAATTCTAATTCAGAAGGCATGTTTGCTGAAAATTTGTTTCGTTGGCTATCAGCCTATACATGATATTTGAAACCATGGAACAGATGGTATTTCCTTTTTTTTTATTTGCTCTTTTTAGATATACATGGCAATAAAATGTATTATCATATATTATTCATATATGGAGTATTACCTATTCTAATTAGGATCTCATTCTTACAGTTGTACATGATGCGGAGTTTCAGTAGTTGTATATTCATATATAAACATAGGAAATTTATGTCACATTCATTCTATTGTCTTTCCTATTGTTATCTCACTTCACATCCCTTCATTCCCCTTTGTCTAATCCAATGAACTTCTATTCTTCCCTCTCCCCTTTATTATGTGTTAGTATACATATGTCAGAGAGAACATTCAACCTTTGATTTTTGGGACTAGATTATTTCACTTAGCATAATAGCATTCAGTTCCATGTATTTACTGGCAAATGAAATAATTTCATTCTTCTTTATGACTGAATAACCTTCCATTTTAACAAATAAACCTGTTGAAGAGTACCTAGTTTAGTTGTATAGCTTAGCTTTGTAAATTGAGCCACTATAAACATTAATGTGGCTGTGTCCCTATAGTATGCTGATTTTAATTCTTTTGAGTATATATTGAGGAGTGGGATAATTTATTCAAATAGTGGTTCAATTCCAAGTTTTCTAAGAAATCTTTATATTGTTTTCCATAGTGGTTATACTAATTTGCAGTCCCACCAGCAATGTATGAGTAAAGGGATACAAATTGGAAAGAAGAGTTCCAACTATCCCTGAAGACATGACTTTATATTTAAAAAATCCAAAAAAAACCCACCAGAAAGATTCTAGAAGTCGTATTCAAATTTCACAAAGTAGCAGAATATAAAATTAGCATCCATAGATCAATTGCTTTCCTATACACCAATGATGAATCAACTGAAAGAGAAATTTGGAAAACTACTGCGTTCAATGTAGCCTCAAAAAATAAAATATATTATAATAAAATACTTGGGAACAAATCCAACAAAAGATGTGAAAGATCTTTACAATAAAAACTACAGAACAGTAAAGAAAGAGATTGAAGAAGACCTTAGAAGATGGAAAGATCTTCTGAGTTCTTGGATAGGAAGAATTAATATTCCCCCAATGCTCATACTTCCAAAAGTGGTTTACAGATTTGATGCAATTCCTATTAAAATTCCAAATGATGTTATTCATTGAAACAAAAAAAAAGTCATAAAATCCATTTGCGAATAGCCAAACCAATCATTAGCAATAAAAGTGATGCAGGAGGTATCACAATACTAGACCTTGAATTATACTACAGTGTAATAGTAACAAACATGTCATTGTATTGCAATTTCCTTAGGGAATTTTTGAGCAGTAAGAAGAGGGCTTAAGAGAATGATTTTGAAAAATGTGGCTGCAGCAGCAGGCAAAAAGAAGAGAACCAACAGTGGACACAGAAAGGAAGCAACAATCAATTAATAAAGGATAAACTGAAGACAAAAGAGGTTTTCAATAATGAATTAAACACCAAGAAATATTCAGTAACTAAAGTGTCAGTATTAAAACTATAGAAAACACTCTCAGTGGAGTGATGTAGATGTTACACAGGGAGCAGTATACAGAAAATAGAGGAAACCAGAAAGATAGTAAACTTTACATAGCATTTTAAATTAGACTATTAAATATTTTAAAAAAGAAGGGAAATATATAATAGGGAACATAGAAACAGCAAACAAAAAAGAAACAAAAAGATAGGATAATAACTAGAAAGAGATGTAAGAACAACATAGACTTTTTTATGCATACTTCATATTTTGAAAAATTAGCTTTATTGAAATGTAAATGATAAATAAAAATCATGAATTATGTTGACTGAAATAAGCCAGGCACAGAAAGACAAATACCACATGATCTACCTAACCTGTGTAAGCTAAAAATGACAAATTCACAAAAAACAAGGAGTGAAATGGTAGTTGTCAGGGGCTAGGGGTAGAGGATACCAGAAGATGTTGGTAAAGGACATAACGTTTCAATTATGCATGATGAATAAGCTTCAAAGAACTAATGTAGAACATGTTCACTCTAGTTAATAATACTGTATTATAAAGTTGAAAACTGCTATGAGAGTAGATCTTAAATGTCTTTGTTATTTCAAGTAAGGATTTGAGCTATATGTTGAAGGAAAGTGAGGATGGAGTTTGAAGACTCCATTGACAGAGTAAATACTGATAGACCAAAGTCCCTGAGCAAGAATAGGTAAGATGAAAAATACAGGTAGAAATATTTGCTTTAGATGGAAGAAACAAATGTGCAACAAATTTTAGTAGAAAATAGTAAGAATGAGGGCATATCTACATTATTTATACTCCCTTATTTTAATGACATCACAAGCACAAAATCAATTTTAATGAGAATTCAGAAAGCACAGAATATATAAATTGCAAGTGTCTTTCTTCATTTTATGTGCACAGGGATATACTAGAGTCTAGAGTGGAATAATGCATATTTCTGGATGACTAAAAAAAACTAGTTAATTTACTATGAAGATCTAGGTGTGAGAAAATTTCTGGTGGTCTATAAAAAGTGAATTCATTAATAAGTTACATTAGCATAGATGACTCATGCTCAAAGGATCTTTTTTATGGAAGAGATACTTATCATATTGCTCACTGACTGTATAATAGAATCTAAATGAATTAGGCCTCAGCTGTTATCTTTATTTCACAAAAAAGCATGATATTACAGCAGAAAGGGGCAAATTATATTTAAATAACTGGAAGTTCTTAATATGACCAGAATTATGTAAATTCCACCAACCATCAATTTTCTACGAATTTTAGTCTTCATGTTAATTCACAAAAATCAAGCACAATGTGTTTGCAGCTGGCTCAATTCTTCACTAATCTTTCACAAGGAGAGTGAGTTAAGAAATGTATTTGAATTACAGAAAAATATGGCTCATTTAACTAGGTGTCTCCATGCTGGTGTGATCCCTTTATGAAAGAAGTACATAAAACTAAGGTCTTTGGCATCTTATACTATAGGATCAGTGGAAAGGTCCCCCATCTGATAGAGTTGATTTGTCATGTCATACTGGAAAAGGTATGGTTTTGATAATCCTACAACCTCCTAAGGTTTCAGTGATAGTGATAGCACTAGGTGACCTTGGATAAATCTCTGGCTGTCTCTGAATATCAGTGACCCAATGCATAAAACAATAATTATGTGGTTAGAAGATGTTTTGGTAAGTTTTTTTTTTCACATATTAGAGATCTCCATTTGTTTGAATGATTATTGGAAAGAAAGAAAAGAAGGCCCAATTCAAGATTAAGGAGAGAAACTGTATATTCCATTGTAACATCTAAGTCTAATCCATTTGAGCTGGCATTAGAAAAGGACTTGAACTGGGTAGCCATTAAAGAACAGATTTTATTCCTCGCAGTTTGGGAAGTTATGCAACTTGAAGGTACTACAACTTCAGAATCTGGTGGGGGATACTTTTTCATATATGGCACCTTCTCCTTGTGCTTTCACATGGTGAAAGGGGCAACTGACCTCTCTGGAATCACTTATAAATGCACCGATCCCATTCATAAAAATTCCATCCTTATAAACTAATCACACCCCAAAGGTGGTCCCACCTCCTCAAATCACGACATTTATGATTCAGATTTCAGTATATGAAATCTGGGGGAACCACAAACTTTTATATACATATATTAGTAATCTATATGAAAGTAATCTGGTGTAACCACAAACTTATATATATATATATATATATATATATATATATATATATATATATATATATTATTAATCTATAAGAAAGTAGCAAGTGATATAATCTAAAATATAGACACTAATATCCAAACAAAAGATAATATACAAAACATCACAGGAGCATACTTATCAAATAATAAGAAAGGTTATTAAAACAATAGTGACAATGTACTGTACAGTAATTCACTTGAATCATTGAATACTTTTAAAATGTATTAATTGTATTCCAAATCATTTAATTCTTCTATCTCTTTAAAACTAAGTTGTGGCAAATTATGGTCTAATTTTCTTTCCCCACATGCAGGTTGCTTACATGAATAGACACACCATCCATTGAAAGCCTTACATTAACTTTCTAACTTAAATACAAAAATTCATGCACATTCTGTTTATTCTGAGGTGTTCAAAGAACATATGTGTGACATGATGTATCTGACATTGTCCGCCCAATAGCTTGGCCAAACCTACTGAGCCTGTATTATGTATTTTACAGAGTGTTATCAAATACAGTCTTTGAAAATTCAGGATAAGATTCAATTTTACTAAAAGGGAGATATGGATATATATTTATGATATCCCCAGTTTTCTGTTCCTGACCAATGAGCAGGAAGTGACAATTATGATAAGAAACATGAAATAATAATATGTTAATATTTAGAGAAAATCCAAGCTCTTTGAATTTGTTCAAGATATTATGCTATGATTTGGATCTGGAAAGTCACCTGAAATGCTCATGTTTTAAAAGCATAATCCCTAGTGCAGGACCTGTAAGAGGTGGGTACAATGATTAGAGCTCTGACTTCATCAGTGGATTAATCCATTTACACGATTAATCCATTGATAATTGAAAGAACTGCCAAGTTGCAACTGTAGGTGAAAAAGAAATTACAAACCGACTATTATTTCCATTTTCAGCACAAAAGTAAAAAAAATTAAAGGTTATATTAAATTCATATTAGTAAATTTCAGATTCTCTAAAGATACCAGTGCTTTTTGAAATATTAGAGAAACTCTTTGAATTTATCCATATTACCAACTGGCTGGACCAGATTTCATGTCCTAATTATCCTTATGGCTATGATAGGTGCATTGGTCACTGTCCTATACAGCTGGAAGACTGATATAAATCAATATAATATTTCTATACATCCTTAAGAAATGTCTATTAAACTCATAAAAGCATATTGTTACTATTTTGATGAGATGTGTCCCCCAAAATTTCATGTGGAAGACAATGTAATAACATTCAGAGGTGAAATGATTGGGTTCTGACAGGTTTAACACTCCTGATGGAGATTAACTGAGTGGTAACTGAAGGCAGAAGGGGTGTGGCTGGAGTAGGTGGGTCTCTGAGGGTGAGCCTTTTCGGTATATATTTTGTATCTGGTGAGTGGAGTCTCTCTGCTTCCTAATTATCATGGAGCTGCTTCCCTCCACCACACTCTTTCACAAGTTCTCATTCACCGCAAGCTCCCAAGGAATGGAGCTGTCTATGAACTGTGACCTTCAAAACTTTGAGCCCTCAATAAACTTTTCTCCTCTACAATTGCTCTTGTCAGGTCTTTTAGTCATGGCAGTGAAAAAGCTTACAAAAACACATGCTTGTCAAAATAATCCAACAGATAATTAATTAAAATTTTATATAAAGGTTTGGTTGTTGGTTGGCATAATAAAATAAAAATTAGAAATAGCTTAATTGTTCAAAATGATACATTGGCTAATTAAATAATAAAATATTTATTCAAAGAAGTATTTACTATCGAGCCATTCAAAATATTGGTAATAACTCACTGTTCTGGGCATGAAAAATTTTCAAAATGCACAGATGAAAATTACAAATTAGCAAAACAAATATTTAAAATATTGTTCTTTCAGTAAAGGAAATATATAGGCATAAAGCAATTTGTTATACTCATAAGAAATAATATTTAAAGCTAATAGTAAAACTATACTTATAATAATACCTATAGATAATTGCTGCAGTCTGGCTGGGCACAAAAATCACGAGCCACTCAAATAGGAACAAATTTTATTTTTGAAACTCCCGCCAATGCCCTGTAAGCTCCCAGGAAATATGCCGACCCACACACTCAGCATTCTCCCAGACCCCAACAGGAAGTCCCTCCTCCGGAATTCCCTCCTACTGCACTTCCCCAACCAATGGGAACTCTCCAGGAGTCCCTTAGCAGGCCAAGGTGGACAGTAGGGGTCTAATATCCATATGAATGCAGATATTAACGTAATCATATCATCTCAATGGCTTGCTGGCATCACCTTTAAACCAAAAATGCCATGCATCATACTACTTGGCTATGTCTCTTAGCATATAATAAAGTAGCAATAGCTATATTTTTTGAGCTTTGTCTTCCAAAAAAATCATGCTGATTGTCATTTTCATTATGTAGATGATACAAGTCTGCCTTAGCTTGGTAAATAAACTGACCAAGAGTTTATAATCTATTCAGTCAAGTTTTAAATCTGGATTCAATGACTTCAAACCAGAACTTCTTATTACTCTGGTGAATTCATCAACATGTAAATAGTGGATCTCTTTAGAAGCTCATTGGTATTTTTATTTTCTTTTTGTGCTTATTAGTACTACTTAATTTTCTTTAGCAGATATATATTACTTCTGAAGAATAAAAATTTTAAAAATTAATCTAGAAATCCATTGGGTAACAATAAGTCAATAAGCAAAGGTCCTTTAATATTACCACATGTGAATGATATGGTGGTTAATGATGTAAGCCAGAGATATATCTAGTGGTGTGTGTGTGTGTGTGTGTGTGTGTGTGTGTATACACATATACACACAGAACCACACCATTTGACTGTTTTAAAGAGATCAGTCACTATAAATTGAGCTAAATAAATAGGCTGTTCCTTGAGTTTATTAACTTTATTCTTAATAAATTCTGTGTATGTCCCTATATTAAAGGTTTAATTTTCATTTGGAATCATATTTAAAGAATAGTCCAGTAATTATCTTGGTTTAATCTTAACATAGGATTTGGTCTTCCCTTTTAGGGAGCAGAATGAGGAAAATAAACATTTCAAGGAGTTGAAGAATTAAAAAAAAAATGCGTGACTTGTTCTTACTTTCAATAGAAATTAGTTTTGTATGTATTTTTTTTATTCCATTCACACGATGTTTTTTTTGTTTGTTTTATTTTTATTTTTTTCATCTATCATACATTTGATTCAAGTGAGTTATGCATTTCCATTTTTACCCCAAATACAGATTGCAGAATCACATCAGTTACACATTCACAATGTATACATAATACCATATTAGTGACTGTTGTATTCTGCTGACTTTCCTATCCCCTACTATCCCCCCGCCCCTCCCCTCTCATCTTCCCTCTTTACCTCATCTGTTGTTGTTCCGTTCTCTCCCTTCCCCCCCTTTCCCCTCACAACCTTGTATATGTGATTTCCTATAACAATGAGGGTTTCCTTTCGTTTCCATGCAATTTCCCTTCTCTCTTCCTTTCCCTCCCATCACTCGTCTCAGTTTAATGTTAATATTTTCCTCATGCTCTTTCCCTCTGTTCAGTTCTTAGTTGCTCTCCTTAAATCAAAGAAGACATTTGGCATTTGTTTTTTTAAGGATTGGCTAGCTTCACTGAGCATAATCTGCTCTAATGCCATCCATTTCCCTGCAAATTCCATGATTTTGTCATTTTTTAGTGCTGCATAATACTCCATTGTGTATAGATGCCGCATTTTTTTTATCCATTCATCTATTGAAGGGCATCTAGGTTGGTTCCACAGTCTGGCTATTGTGAATTGTGCTGCTATGATCATTGATGTGGCAGTATCCCTATAGCATGCTCTTTTAAGGTCCTCAGGGAACAGTCCGAGAAGGGCAATAGCTGGGTCAAATGGTGGTTCCATTCCCAGCTTTCCCAGGAATCTCCACACTGCTTTCCATATTGGCCGCACCATTTTGCACTCCCACCAGCAATGTACAAGTGTACCCTTTTCCCCACATCCTCGCCAGCACTTATTGTTGTTTGACTTCCTAATGGCTGCCAATCTTACTGGAGTGAGATGGTATCTTAGGGTGGTTTTGATTTGCATTACTCTGACTGCTAGAGAAGGTGAGCATTCTTTCATGTACTTATTAATTGATTGTATGTCTTCTTCGGGGAAGTGTCTGTTCAGGTTCTTGGCCCATTTGTTGATTGGGTTATTTGTTATCTTATTGTTTAATTTTTTGAGTTCTCTGTATATTCTGGAAATTGGGGCTCTATCTGAAGTGTGAGGAGTAAAGATTTGTTCCCAGGATGTAGGCTCCCTATTTACTTCTCTTATTGTTTCTCTTGCTGAGAAAAAAACTTTTTAGTTTAAGTAAGTCCCATTTGTTTATTCTTGTTATTAACTCTTGGGCTATGGGCGTCCTATTAAGGAATTTGGAGCCTGTCCCCACAATATGTAGATCAGAGCCAACTTTTTCTTCTATCAGGTGCAGGGTCTCTGCTTTGATATCAAGCTCCTTGATCCATTTTGAGTTAACTTTTGTGCATGGTGAGAGAAAGGGATTCAGTTTCATTTTGTTGCATATGGATTTCGAATTTTCCCAGCACCATTTGTTGAAGATGCTATCTTTCCTCCATTGCATGTTTTTAGCCCCTTTATCAAATATAACAAATTTGTAATTTTGTGGATTGGTTTCTGTGTCCTCTGTTCTGTACCATTGATCCACCTGCCTGTTTTGGTACCAGTACCACGCTGTTTTTGTTACTATTGCTTTGTAGTACAGTTTGAACTCTGGTATTGCTATACCTCCAGATTCACACTTCCTGCTTAGTATTGTTTTTGCTATTCTGGGTCTTTTCTTATTCCATATGAATTTCATGATTGCTTTATCTATTTCTACAAGAAATGCCGTTGGGATTTTGATTGGCATCGCATTAAACCTGTAGAGAACTTTGGGTAATATCGCCATTTTGATGATGTTAGTTCTGCCTATCCATTAACAGGGTACATTTTTCCATCTTCTAAGATCTTCTTCTATCTCTCTCTTTAGGGTTCTGTAGTTTTCATTGTATAAATCTTTCACCTCTTTTGTTAGGTTGATTCCCAAGTATTTTATTTTTTTTTTTGAGAATATTGTGAATGGAATGGTTTTCCTCATTTCCATTTCAGAAGTTTTGTTGCTGATATACAGGAATGCCTTTGATTTATGCGTGTTGATTTTATATCCTGCCACTTTGCTGAATTCATTTATTAACTCTAGCAGTTTCTTTGTAGACCCTTTTGGGTCTGTTAAGTATATTATCATGTCATCCGCAAATAGCGATAATTTAAGTTCTTCCTTTCCTATTTTTATGCCTTTAATTTCTTTTGTCTGTCTAATTGCTCTGGCTAGTATTTCAAGAACTAAGTTGAATAGAAGTGGTGAAAGAGGGCATCCCTGTCTAGTTCCAGATTTTAGAGGGAATGCCTTCAGTTTTTTTCCATTTAGAATGATGTTAGCCTGAGGCTTAGCATATATAGCTTTTACAATGTTGAGGTAAGTTCCTGTTATCCCTAGTTTTTCTAGTGTTTTGAACATAAGGTGATGCTTTACTTTGTCAAATGCTTTTTCTGCATCTATCGAGATGATCATATGGTTCTTATCTTTAAGTCTATTGATGTGGTGAATAACATTTATTGATTTCCGTATATTGAACCAGCCTTGCATCCCAGGGATGAATCCTACTTGATCATGGTGCACAATTTTTTTGATATGCTTTTGCATTCGATTCACCAGGATTTTATTGAGAATTTTTGCATCTAAGTTCATTAGAGATATTGGTCTATAGCTTTCTTTCTTTGAAGTGTCTTTGTCTGGTTTTGGGATCAGGGTTATGTTGGCCTCATAGAATGAATTTGAAAGAGCTCCTTCTTTTTCTATTTCTTGAAATAGCTTGAAAAGTATTGGTATTAATTCTTCTTTGAAGGTTTTGTAAAATTCTGCTGTATACCCATCCGGTCCCAGGCTTTTCTTAGTTGGTAGTCTTTTGATGGCTTCTTCAATTTCTTCCTTTGTTATTGGTCTGTTTAAATTGTGTGTGTCTTCCTGACTCAATCTGGGCAGATCATATGACTTAAGAAATTTATTGATATCTTCACTATCTTCTATTTTATTGGAATATAGTATTTCAAAATTCTTTTTAATTATCTTCTGTATTTCTGTAGTGTCTGTTGTGATATTTCCTTTTTCATCCCGTATGTTAGTAATTTAAGTTCTCTCTCTTCTTCTCTTCATTAGCATGGCTAAGGGTCTGTCGATCTTATTTATTTTTTCAAACAACCAACTTTTAGTTTTATCATTTTTTTCAAAGGTTTTTTTTTGATTCAATTTCGTTGATTTCCGCTCTGATTTCAATTATTTCTTGTCTTCTGCTATATTTGCTGTTGTTTTGCTCTTCCTTTTCTAAGGTTTTAAGATGTAGTGTGAGTTCATTTATTTGTTGTTTTTTTCTTTTTTTGAGGAATGAACTCCAGGAAATGAATTTCCCTCTTAAAACTGCTTTAATTGTGTCCCATAGATTCCGGTATGTTGTGTCTGCATTGTCGTTTATCTCTAGGAATTTTTTGATTTCCTCCTTTAAATCTTCTGTAACCCATTGATCATTCAGTAACATATTGTTCATTTTCCAGGTGATGCAGGATTTTCCTTCCTTCTTTAATCATTGATTTCCAGTTTCATTCCATTATGGTCAGATATGGTGCATGGTATTATCTCCACACCTTTATATTTACTGAGAGTCGCCCAATGGCATAATATATGGTCTATCTTTGAGTAGGATCCATGTGCTGCTGAGAATAATGTGTATCCACTTGATGATGGTTGACATATTCTATATATGTTGGTTAAGTCTAGGTATTGATTGCGTTATTGAGTTTTATAGTTTCTTTGTTCAGCTTTTGTCTAGAGGATCTGTCCAATGGCGAGAGTGGTGTGTTGAAGTCCCCCATAATTATTGTGTTGTGGTCTATTTGACTCTTGAACTTGAGGAGAGTTTGTTTTATGAACGTTGCAGCACCATTGTTTGGTGCATATAAATTGATAATTGTTATGTCTTGATGGTGGATGGTTCCTTTTAACAGTATATAGTGTCCTTCTTTATCCCTTTTGATTACCTTAGGTTTGAAGTTGACTTTATTCGATATGAGAATGGCCACTCCTGCTTGCTTCCGAGGGCCATGTGAGTGTTATGATTTTTCCCAACCTTTCACCTTCAGTCTGTGTATGTCTTTTCCTATCATATGAGTCTCCTGAAGGCAGCATATTGTTGGATTTGTTTTTTTAATCCAGGTTACTAGCCTATGTCTCTTGATTGGTGAATTTAAGCCATTAACATTTAAGGTTACAATTGAAATATGGTTTGTACTTCCAGTCATGTTTATTTATTTATTTATTTTAGATTGGCTAGTTTTCCCTCTTTGGTTATTTTTCTTCCCCTTTACTGAGATACCTCCCACTGTTAGTTTTGGGCGCTATTTTTCAGTTCCTCTTCTTGTAATATTTTGCTCAAAATGTTTTGCAGTGCTGGTTTTCTGGCTGAGAATTCTTTTAGTTTTTGTTTATCGTGAAATATTTTAATTTCATTGTCAAATCTGAAGCTTAGTTTTGCTGGATACAGTATTCTTGGTTGGAATCCATTATTTTTTAGTGTTTGAAATACATTGTTCCAGGATCTTCTCGCTTTCAAAGTATGTGATAAAAATCAGTCGTTAACCTAATTGGTTTACCCCTAAATGTAATCTGCCTCCTTTCTCTCGTAGCTTTTAGTATTCTCTCCTTGTCCTGTATGTTAGGTATTTTCATGATTATGTGTCTTGGAGTTCTTCTATTATGGTTTTGGATGTTTGGGGTCCTGTAAGCTTCCAGGATTTGGCAATCCATTCCATCTTTCATCTCTGGGAAGTTTTCTAGTAGTATCTCCCTTAGTAAGCTATCCATTCCTTTGGACTGATTCTCTGTGGCTTCTTCTATCCCAATGACTCTCAAATTTGGTCATTTGATAAGATTCCATATCTCTTGGATAGATTGCTCGTGAGATTTCAGCATCTTTTCTGTGTTGACTATATTCTTTTTAAGTTGATAAACTTTGTCTTCATTATCTGATGTTCTGACTTCTACTTGATCTAGTCTGTTTGTAATATTCTCATTAGCGCTTTTAATCTGATTTACGGTTTCTTGCATTTCTATGATTACAACTTGATTTTTTTTAACACCTCTATCTCCTGATAAAGCTCATTCTTTACTGATTAAATTTGTGTGGTTAGTTCCTTTTCAAAATATACTTTCAATGCTTGGATTTGCTGTCTCATGTCTTCTCTAATATTCCGTTCCATCTGAATTAGGTATGCCTTGATTTCTTTCCCTGTCCATGTTTCTGTTTCTTCTATGTCCTCCTGTATATTTAGATTGTCCTGCATTGTTTATAACCCTTTTTTCCCTTGTTTTTTCATATTGTTCACGTTGCTTTCCAGCTCTGTTTGAGTGCTTTGTAACTGCTTTCTTCTATACATTTGTTTTGGCTTTGTATATCTCTGTTGTCTCTCTTTTGTGTTGGGAGATAATGCCTAGAAATGTTGGGCTTTGTTGTGCTTTAAAGCAGATTCATTCAATTCATATAAGGCTTCTAGGTTCTGTATGCATATAATGATTTTCTGTTTGTTCTTAGGTCTATATGTTTAGGTTGGGTGCTCTGGTGGTACAATGGTTAGTATGTCTTGGCTACTTTAGAAGATTGCTCCACTGAAGGTGGATACTACCAGGCAATTGGATCAGGGTGTTGTTAGTAGCTAGGTATTTGGGAGTCTTATAGACAGCCTCGAGATATTCACCTATTTGCATTTAGACAATTACACACAATGGAAGATGTAATGCTTGGGCTGAGAGTTGGGGGGTAGGGGAATGAAGGTGCTGTTAAAAAGAAAAAAATAATGGAGGGAGAGATAGATTAGAGGGGAATGAAAAGAACAATAAAACTTGAAATGGGATAGAAAGAGAGAAGGAGTAGAGGGGAAAGGAACAGGGAGAGAATAAGGAGAGAAAAAAAATATCGGCAGCAGCAACAACAACAACAAAAATTGAAGTCATGGAGATCCACCTTCTTCTCTTCCAGTAGGCGGAGCTCTGCCCTCCAAGCGGAGCATCTGCTCTCTACCTCCGAGAGCTATGTCTGTAGTGCATCTCCTGGGAGTCTCACAGACTTGTCAGTCCAGAGCCATTTCACTTCTCCAGCTCTTAACCCCCTTCCTCCTGTCAGCCTGCCAGGCAGGTCCTGTTCCTCAGAAGTGATTCTCCAGTGGTCTAGTTCCACTTGCAGCCCCACCGCATGTCCCTTTTAAGCCCCAGTGCTGTGGTAAACTGGCGGCTATGACCCTGATGGTCACCGCTGGTGATATGGGGGCCTTGGGGTCTGGGATCCCCTCTGCTTCCCTATGGACACGACCCCTGAGAAGTCAATGAACTTTCCTGGCTGCCTGTATCAGTATGGGAAGTCAGGCACCTGCTAAAGTGGATTCTGCTGGGAAGGAATTCCGCCAGCTGAACTTCGATGACGTCACCTCTCTGCTATGGCGGGCCCCAGGCTCCTTACTGGAGTGTTGGAGGGGAAGGGTGGGACTGGTCCGGCCCGGTTCGCCTCAGCTCATCTCTCATGGGGTTTTGGCTAAAGACTTCTTCCTGCCAAGCTGTGTCTCGGCATCTAGCAGGACCCAGTCACTTTGGCTGCGGGCGGGTGGACGGATCTGCAGCTGTGCCCGCGGTGCGCGGACTGTGGAAGGTGAATCTGGAACTCCGCGTCTAGTGACAGGGTCCTGCTCGTCTGGGTCACACAGACGCTTTAAAAAAATCCTAGTAGCTCCCGGGCTGTCTCTCTTCAGTGGAATTTTGCTAGGAGAATCTCCGTTGGTAGGATCCAAGAGTTATCCTTGCGACTTTATGACCCCATCACTGGGAGTGCATTGAAAGTGCAGTCTCTCTGCCCGCCGCCATGTTGGATCTCCCATGTATTTTTTTTTTAATTTGATAGGCTGACTGACATTTTTCTCATCTTTACTACATGGGTCAGTAACTTCTACCACTTAGCCAAGAGATTAATTAGAAATGGATAATGACAATCAAAACGTACAAGAGGATTCACCCTAGTTCTCTCATTTTAAATAATAATTTGGTGCGTCTATCAAGTTCTCTCTTAAAAGAGAATAAACTATGCAAATACCAGTAAGTAAAAAAAGTGGTTTAGAATTTAATGACAAACTTTCATCATGAGATTGCTTCCTTACATATTTTTTTAACCTCTTGGCAGATATACTAGAAATTAAATGTATCTCAACCTTTAATGTACATTTAGTCAGGTATTTCCCATATATTAAAACAATGTCATCTTCTCTTTTTTTTATGCCTAAATATTCAAATAAGTATGCTGTGATTTAAAGACCACAACACACACACAAACACACATAAATGCAAACATGCATATGTATATTTAAACATATAAAATTGATAATGTTATATAATGCTATATATTGTTATATTCAATAGAATCAAAATGAAGTCATTCTTACATGAGCTACTCAGTGGAATTCACCTTCAAAAGAGTAATTATACGTGGCCAAAATTCAAAACACTGGAACACTAAGTGCTTAGGAAGCTGTGGAGCAATGTGAACTTTCGTTCATTGATGGTGGGAATACAAAATGGTTCACTGTTGGAAGACAGTTTACAGTCATTTACACAACTGAACATACTCTTACCATACAACTTAGCAATTGCATGCTAAATTGATATTTATTCCAGTGAATTAAAAAATTAAGTCCATTCAAAAACCTGGAAATGAATGTTTACTGCAATGTTACTCATAATTGCTAAACTTTGGAAGAAATTAAGATATTCTCTGTTAGGGGAATGGACAAATTATGGTATATCTAAGCAATGGAATGTCACTCAGCATGAGAATAAATGACTAGAGTTACAAAAAGACATGGAGAAAAGTTAAATGTATATAACTAAATGAAAGAAAGCATTGTAAAAAGGCAGCATGTAGTGTGATTCTAATTATGTGTCATTCTTGAAAAAGGGAAACATGGAGAACGCACAAGGATCTGTTGTGGTCAGTAATTGGGAGAAAGAAGAATGGATTCACAGAGCACAGAAGATATTAAGATAGTGAAACCACTCTGTATATGGTTAGTCAGCCTTTTCACTGTGTAACAAAAGGATCTGGCAAGAACAATTTTAGAGGAGGGAAAGCTTAATTGGACCTCAAAGTTCCAGACATCTCAGTCTATACATGGCCAACTCCATTTATCCGGGCCTGAAGGGAAGCAGAACATCATGGCAGAAGAGTGTGATGGAGAGAAGTGGCTCAAAAGAGACCCTCCTCACCACAGTTAAAATATATATCCTAAAGGCAGGCTTCCAATGACCTACCTCCCCTAGCCACATCCTACTTACATGTCCACATGTAGGATTAACACTAAATTAATCCAATCAAAGTAGCAATGTACTGATTTAGGTTAAGGCTCTCACAACAGATATATGTGTGTGTGTGTGTGTGTGTGTGTATATATATATATATATATATATAAAACCAATATCACCAATATGTAAACTATGGATTTAGGCTGATAATGATATGTCAATGTAGGTTCATCAACTGTAACAAATGCACCATTCTGGTGAGAAAAGTCCATGTTAAAATAGCACAGTCTATGTGGGAAAAGGACACAAGTGAACTCTCTGTGCATTCCTTTCAATTTTGCAATGAATCTAAACTACCTCTAAAAAAGGAAAGTATGTTATTAAAATGTGCATGACACATACAACCTAGATTTATTGCTCTCGAAGAATGCTTTTTTTGTTTGTTTGTTTTTTTAACCCAGGGGCTTTTAACCACTGAGCTACATCTCCATCCCTTTTTTTATATTTTATTTAGAGACAGGGTCCCATTGAATTGCTTAGGGCCTCACAAAGTTGCTGAGGCTGGATTTGAACTCACAATCCTCCTGCCTCAGCCTCCCCAGCCACTGGGATTACAGGCATATGTGTCATCACACCAGGGCGTTCAAAAAATACTTTGGTAAGAATTCAACCAGTGAAATATTTGATGTCATTTTTCAGAAAATACCCGCTAGCCTGCAGCTTAAAGCACAGAATGCTCCCTAATGAATTCCATATTATTTCACCATAATTGCCATCATACATCTGTGAAGAAAGCTAGACAATGCAAACTTTTTGATAAATTGACAATGAAGATGTCAAAATACAATATATAATCCCTGTCACTAAACGTATTTTAGGACAGTTATTTTTTTTTCTTTTTTAAAAGAATGTTATATTATATTATTCTGATTGGCTGCCAGAAAAAAATAGATTAAAATGCTTTTACTAGAAGTTTCAATTTTGTCTTTTTTGATATTACATTCTAAGGAATATAACTTTCTCAATGAAATTTTGCTTTCTGGGAATTGTTAGAGACACTTCTCAATTCCTTCCTTTACTCCTATTTTTTTAGGATGCATTCCAAAACAGGTAATAAAGATATTGCCTCATAGCTTAGTGTCCTGTGTCTGTATGTATGTGTGTGTGTGTGTGTGTGTGTGTGTGTGTGTGTATATATATATATATATATATATATATATATATATATATAACCCTCTCCTAGGCAGATATGGATTTAGTAGGTCATTTTCATTAGAGCCCCAAAGACCTGCTGTAGCTGGCCATTCCTTTTGCTTTTTAGCCACTCAGAAAACACTCAAAAGGCATCTTTGCTAATGCTGACCATTCTGCTTTGTGTATTGGGATCCTAAAGTGTGCTAATTACCCTGGCTGGATTTCAAAATCTTATCTACTTTGCCAGGAATAAGACAGTGGTCCCTAGGATCCTTGGGGAGAAAAACCTAGGTTTCAGCTTATTAAGCCACCATGCTGGCCACTTCATCATAGGAGTCTTTATGTCCCTAGAAGCCAGGAAAGATTTATGGAACTGCTTACAAATTAAAAGAGATGCTGAATAGGCAAGAGCAAGTGTTTCACTCACTGTGAACAGAGTTTGGAGAATTAGTTGTTTACTAGACTGGGTAGCTACAAATACAATTGAGCAAAACAAAAAAATACAATGATTTGTCATGTCCAATACCTGAAAGGCTCAAATTGACTTTTGGCTTTAGAAATTATATTTATTTGTGACTTTGCTTAACACTTGTCAAACATTCAAAGCAACCATAATAATTGTTGATCCCTGAACAATTTTGAAAATATAAATATTTTTCAAACTGCAATCATCTCTAAATTGCTGAATTTTTAAATAGAAATTCCATATTTAAAAAAAATGCTCCAAGGAACTGGCTCAGTCTTTTTGTAAAAATTTCATTAAATGGGACAAAACATTTGGATCCTTATTCTTCTCTGTCACGCAGGTGATTAACCAAGTTAATTTGCAAAGTTGAAAGTGTCCTTTTTTCTTTCCTTTCCAACAATGTGTCAATAGCCAAATCCTTGCTGCGATTGTCAAAAATTTGAATTTTTAATAAATCTTGCTGCAGGTCTTCATTCACTATAATTCATGTTAACAAGATTCAATGAATATTGCAAATGATCATTTTTCTTGTTATTTGAATGCTACTCACTAATTTGGCAAAAAGTTTGCCCACATCTGATTTACTTAATACACGAATAAAATTAGATAAAATGAAGAGAATTATATATTAGCAAAATGTTTAATTTAGGTCCATGAGGCTGCTGATTCAGGCTTTCCAACAGAGCTGGCTGCTGAGGCTTGGCCGAGACACAGCCAATACCCGGTTCTCCTTGCTGTTCTTTTCATCATGTTCCAGGATAAACTCCCTCTTCTTTCATTCCGAGCTTTGACCTCAGCATGGTTTTCTAGATTTTTTTCTTCTCTGGGCCATTTTTGCCACATTACAAATTGATTGTAAACAACCTCAAATAACAATATAGAAAATAATTGTTGAGTGCCTAATATTTTGTCAATACTGTGTTACATGCACTTTGGTGGGGGCAGTGGTAGCAAGAATGTGTACTCTGTTATCCAACACATGAAATTTCACAGGAGATAAAACATACCTAAAAAACAATGACAACACAACGAAGGCTCTATTCAATCAAATGCTGAATTATATCATGCAGTTTGAGAGCTCTAAACATCCTAAGAAGAAGCTTTGTCATAAACCTACAGCCTTATGTAGAAGTGGATTTAGAAAATAATCAATTAATGTCAATGCCAATGAATTTGAAATTCTATCTCTTGAAAATCTATGAACATAATAAATTTATTGAATAGATTAATTCAAATTACTCTAAAACAATAAGCATTATATGGTAATTTGCAATGACTTGAAATGGTTTTTGCATAGTAGGTGTAAGCACAGTCAGAAAAAAATATTCATGAACCAAAGTATGCCCCAAATGTATAAATGAGGAGTGAATTACCTATTATACTGTTTTCATTTTCCAGGAATGGTTTTCATGGATTTAAATATAATCATCTTGATATCTCCAGTACTGTCAACTTCTACTCTCTTCACTATTTTTTTTTTCATAGCCACAATTTTGTGAGGAAAGTGGATGGAAATATTTTGAAATCTCTCTCCTCTTCCATAATTATGTTGATAAACAATGTTGCACAGAGCAGTCTACCATGCGGCCAGTGCAATGGTTTCATTAATGAGGTTCTTGGCATAAAAGTTAGCTAGCGAGATCAAAATAAACACACAGACTCAGTTACCTTTTTCTATGACCAGGTCCGAGATGGCTCCCCTCTCTGGTTCCCTCCTCTAACCGCCCGGCAGGGCAGCAAGGATTACTCAGGGCTAGCAGGAGAGAGAGAGAGCGAGCACGCCAGGGAGTAGCCTTTTATTGGGGAGCAAGAAATTCAGGGGAGAATTCCATCCAATGAAGGTTGAAGGGGGGCCGCACTCCTAGGTCAGCGGCTGTGATTGGGCCTCCGGGGTCAGTGGTCTGTTACACCCCCACACGGACAGGTTCTCTCAACAGGAGAGGGCTGGGAAAGCTCCGACACAGCCAGAGCGCCTCAGACCCTAACCGGGAGTCACACAGTCACGTGTGAGAATGGCTCCTGACAGAGCAGCATGTATTTTACTTGTGTAAGAGTTCTGAGGTACCCAATAATGCAAGTTTGGATGGAGAAGAAAGACAATAGTGAGAATCTAAAAGAAAAAAAAAATTAGAAGAGCTTGTAATAGGAAGCCAATTATTCCCAGGAAATCATAAGTATTTCAAACAAAGGACGATCAACTGAGTGAAAATTACAGTTAGAATACCTGCAAACGAGAAATGTTTTTCAGCTTTGTCAACATAGAGACTACCATGGGTCATTGTTACTATGTAGTAGGAAAGAAAGCTTAAACTGAGTAGATTTGGGAACAAATGGCCAGATTTGGGAATAAATGTAGAATAATTAGTTAATTAATTAATTATTGATTAATTAATTAAATAATTAAAAAGTTTGCTGTGAAGTGAAAATATTTGTAGATGGTACCTAAAGAGGTCATTTGTAAATAAAGAAAATTGTTTTGTTGTTACTTATGTTTTCTCGGAACATATTGTGGTTCCTTTTCTTTATACTGATGATAATGATTGATGGGAAAATTTTGACAAATGATGAATGAACAAGATGAGAAATTGGTTTTTACTTGAGAACCATACTGTCAGGAGAGAGGGAGGGAGAGAAGGAGGGAGGGAAATAGGGAGGCAGAGGGAGAGAGAGAGAGAGAAAGAGAGAGAGAGAGAGAGAGAGAGAGAGAGAGAGAGAGAGAGATTCTACTGCAAAGGGAGGACCCTGGAAAGATAATAGAGTTATTCAATTGATGTCAGAAGCCTCAGAACCAGGGGACAGAGTGTCTAAATCTGAGTTTGAGGACTAAAAAGATGAGGAAGAGAATTCCTCTGGCCTTTATCATTTGTTCTATGCAGGCCCCCAGTGAATTGTGCTTTACCACAGTAAAATGGAAAATCTGCTTTACAGAGACACCAATTCAAAGGATAATCTCATGCAGAAACACTTTCAATGACACACCCAGAAATAATGTTTAATCTGAGCAATCCTGTCCAGGGAGGATGACACTAAATTTACCATCACAAAAGGCAAGAGGCAACAGGTCTCCACTATGATGGCAAATAGGACATCTTATTCTCTTTATTTCTCTCTTTCTCTCCCTTCTCTTCTCTTCTCCTCTCTGTTTTTCTTTTTTTTTTTTAAGTAGCTGAATATGTGATTTCTGGTGTAGATAGAAGTGTAGATGTTGACAATTTCTGTCTGATTCTTCTTTTTATCACCAAATTGCATAAAAATTATATAACAAATCATTATTCAATGAACAATGCAAAAGTATTAAAGAACTTATATAAATTTGTATTTAATTTTTTGTAAGTGAAAGAAGATACTAGTGACTAGAAATTCTGACAAAGCTCACTTTGTTTTCCACATTTTTAAAAATGAATATAATTTGATCAAAAGTGTTTAGAATATAACTATCCCAGCTGAATTTGTTTTTGTATTTAACATACTGAGGTATTAGTTATATAAATATATAAGTAAAATGTCCTCACTTTAACTGTATAGTTTGTTTCAACATGTATACACACTCTTGTCCTTACATTTATCACTAACATTTTATGTTTTTGATGTTAAAATAAATTGTGATTTTAAACTCATTTTCAATTGTTGCTAGTATGTAAAAATCTATTTTACCTTCATATATTAACATGAAACCTACAACTTTGCTAAGCTTACATGTAACTTTTAGTATCTTTTTGGTAAATATTTTGTGATTTCTAAAGTATGCACTCATGTCATATTTGAATAAAGACCTTTTTATATCTTGTCTAAGCTTTCTGCTATTTTTTTCATTTTTCCTTGTCCTAAAATTCTTGCTACATACGCTGTAATTCACTTGTTTTTGGTTCATATTCTTTTATTTACTTTTGAATTTGATTTGCTAATATATTGTTGAGGATTTTACATAGACATTGATGAGAAATATGGACCTACAGTTTTTTCTTTCTTTTATTAAAATTTATCTTTATAAAATTTGTTCTAATTAGTTATATATGACAGTAAAATTCATTTTGACATATCATATATAAATGGAGTATAACTTCTCTGGGTGTACATTATGTAGAGTTACACAGGTCATATAATCTTATATGCACATGGGGTAATAATGTCAATATATGTAATGGAATCAAACTAGTTTTATTTCTTTTTTACTCTTTTCAAATAGTTTTGGTGGAGGGTAGTATAATTCCCACAAGATAAAAAGGGAAGTTACTTTCTTAAAAAATCTGAAAGAAATGACATAAAATTAATGTGAATTTTTCTTTGAATGTTTGAAAAAAAATCTTTCAAGAAAACCAACTGAGCCTGGATTTTTCTTTGGGGGAAGCTTTTATTTAAAAATTGATTTTCTTTAGTAGGTACAGTAGTATTCTGTTTATCTATTTCATCTGGCGCATTTTGGTAGTCTGTGATTATCAAGGAATTGATTAATTTCTTCTAAATTATTGAAACTATGAGTGTGAATTTACTCTTAGTATTCCCTGATCTTCATTCTAATTAATGCCTGCTAGATCTGTTCTTCTACTGCCTGCTACTTTCTTTTCTTCTTTCTATCATGGGAAGGCAACACTAGGACCAGACATCCTTCTATGGTTGAAAGAAGTATTGTCATTTATTAAGTTTTTAATCCCAATATTGGAGTTTTTAATCTCTAGAGATTTTAGTTCATTCATCATCAATAGTGCTACTATCTTCAAGACATTTTCTCACTCTTTTAAACACAGCAAAAGCTATGGTTTGACTACCTTGGGCCAATGGCCTCAGTATCTAAAACACTGGAGGATCTGTTTAAACAGCTTGTTAATTGCGTTGGGCCTCAAACTTGGTCCAGTTTTCCTTTGCCAGGAAGTAGTTATCTATGCTAAGTACCAGAATATTGTATTTGAAAAGCTATATGTAGGAATACAATTAGAAGCAATTGATTTCTAAATATTTTAAAGACATGCTTTTTAAGAAAGTGTTATGTTTGCCTTATCTGGACCCCCACCAAAACTATTATGGATCAAGATTATCAGAAAATGATTTTAAGAATAGAAATTAGATGGATGATCTATGGGATCAAAATCAGGCAATATACTTAAGAGACTGGTGCCAGACAGCAATTCCACAAGGGCTTTATTCACCTCTAATTCTGACTTTGAGAGAACATTTATTTGGTAGCTCATTTTTATGGGCACAATACCCTGCTATAATACCACCATTTGTCATGTTTCACCTTGGGTTTGTGTTAGCTTATTTTGTTGTTGTTATTTTAATGCAAGCTTATAAGACTGTCAAAATGAAGGTGCTAATTTCTTTTAAGAGCAAACCAAAGTGTGTTACATCTCTGTTTATTTTTCTTCACTTGGCCTCTAGTAATTCCTTGATTTGTCATCTCTTTTATTCTTTTTTAAGTATTTTTTCTTTTTAATAATTCAATATGTTTGGAGTTTTTCCCCCATGAGTATTGATTTACCTAACCTATGTTGCTGTTATGAAAAATAAAAACCAATCTAATTTTAGCAAGCCTTAGTTTTACCTTCTGTAAATTGGAGATACTTAGGGTGACAAATGTATCAATTAGATTGAGATCATATATGAATATTAAATACAACAACGTGAAACATTTTTTTTCAAATATCATCAAAACTTCCAATATATCTAATAATTAAAAAAAGTATACAGAGTTTTTAATGTGTCCAAGAGCAAGCTACGCAATGGCACTGCAAATGACTAAGACAGAGCCCTTGCCCTTGGCAAAGTTTGCATTATATTATAGGAAACAAATATAGGTCAAAAATCACTACATAATGTAATAAATAAACTAATTGGGAAATTTATATAAATATTCTAATAAATTATGTACAGTGAAGAAGAGTAAAAAAAAAACTCTTCTTAGATAAGTTAGAGATAATTGCATACAGGGTACAATAATGGAGTACAGTTTGAAAGTTTGAATATTTCATTGCCATTAAAAGTAGCAGAAGTGCATTGCAAGGAGAGAAGTTATTTTCTACAGAGCCATAAAGCTGGAACGGAAGAAGTAAACTTGGGAAAAGACCTGAAACTTGAGCAAGGCAGAAAATGTTAAAAAGAAAGAAACATAGCAAAAGGTAATTTAAGAAGCATAATCAGAGACAGACTGGGAAGATTTTGTGTGAACATATTAAGGCATTTGAATTTAAGCCTACATACAGAGAGACATAATAATAATTTTAATAAAAGCATGTAACATAATAAAATTTGGGCATATGAAAGTTATATCTTGTGAGGGAATTTAGGCACAGTGGGAAAGTTGGAAGTGACAATGTGAGCGGTAAAGTTCAGAGATTTGAAAGCCAAGCATTCCTGCTCATTTGTGGTCACCATTCAGGAAAACTATTAAAGATGCTGCACTTAGGAAACAGCTGAGGGTTTATGAGAGGGAAAGGCAAATTTTAAAGGGACTTTCAGGAGCTAGAAGAGTCAAAGTTTGATTAGCCAATTTGTTAGTGAACTAGGCCCAGAAAAGGTTTGGAGAGAACAGTATTATATGAGGAAATTTTAGGTAGAAGGCTTTGGTAGTTTGTATAGCATAGAAGAAAAGAGATTAACTCTAGTGTAATGTAAAATCTACAGCAGTAGAAAAGTTTATCCAAAGGGATGTGCAGAATTAGGGAACAGAAGGGGGAAATGTGGTTACAAAATATGGGTAAGAAGAAAGAAAAAGAAGCAAAATGTTTGAGACAGTGTAGGCAGTATTAAGAGTCAGAAGTGGCCTTCGGAACCGAGGACAGAAAGGAGATATTGAAATGAGAGGTCAGACATATTAAAAGTTGCAGAAAACTGAGGATAGAATAAGTGGACATTTAGAACCAGCAGTTTCTGCAACAGTGCTACAGTTGAAGTGAGAATGAGTGATTTTATAGGAAAAGGAAAGGAAATTGATAATAGCAAGTGTAGATTTCTAGACTAAGAGATTTTAAACTAACTGATAGACTGACTAGTTAAGAGTGTCATTTTTCGAATATGAATGCTTCAGCATGCTTTTGCATTTGAAGGGAAGTTGTTAATGAAAGATCCTGAAGACAAAAGTGAAGGGGACATCATTTTTAAAAAGCAGTAAATAAATAAATAAATAAGGATATTTTCATGTTCAGGTACATGAAATGGTTTTGCAATGGCAAATCTACACATCTGTATTTAGAAGTATTTGTAAAGCCTAGGGCAGTAGGTATTTTGATGAACATTAAATGTAGATTTTAAATTGACTATAGAATAAAAAGATAGTGCCTTGGTTGTAGGACAATAGTATAAAGAGTGACCCCTGCCACAAATGTGGTTAAATTGATGTAAACTGTCATTTACTCAATGGCCAAGCTGAGGATATCAGTAAAGAAGAGAGTGAGACAAAAGTACTGCCATCATGGGATTCACATTTAGTGGCTATTAATCACAAACAAATGATTTTAAATGTTTCTGATGTGGCATGCACTGAAATACTTTCCCATTTCTCAATTTTTGTCATGCTTACTTTTCAATTGTCAATATATTCGCATACTATAATATTTTAATATGAGTAAAATTATTTTTCATCCATCCATTTCTCAGAAGCAATCAGTGGTATTAGCTTATCTGTCCTAGTTGAGACAAAATATTCTGAAAAAGTTAATGTTTATGAATACAGGCACACATATACATACACTGCATTCACACTACACAGCTAGTAGCATTATATAAATATACTTAAGTGTCTTACACTCTCACCAAATATCACATTAAAGAGAATGTTTCATGTAAGTGTGTAACTAGTTTTCTGAACTGATTTTATTTTTGTTTTATATTATTTCTTTGAATGATTATAATAAACATATTAAATAATTTTCACATAGATCTAATCTCAAGCTATGTCCAGTATTAAGCTGATATGAAAGATTTTGGAAAGAATTGTGTATTTCATTTTACTCTCTAACCTTTTTTATTTTAATCTCACATTCAATTTGTTTTGCTTGCTTTGTTTCCCTTCACTATATATTTTTTAGCTCTATCTCTGGTAGGTAAGGCTTGTTTCTACTTCTTTCTTGTGCCTGTTAGTTCTTGCTTAATTTTCTTCTCTTTACTGCATTTGTAAGAGCTTTTGAATCTATGCTTTATGCTTCCACTAATAAAAGCATTTAATTTATTCAGATTTTCTTAATTCTTTGTCACAACAGCATATCAGCTCTATGGCAACAACTTTCTGTTCTTATTTGCCATGTGTTTTCTATTTTTTACAAAAACTGATATTACTTTGTTGTATAGGTCTAGTATTGAGTGCTAATGGGAGTTCCAGAAGCCCAATTAATTGCAAAAGATCGTGACTAAGGTCATTCCCCAGGGAATCAAAATAATTTTTCAGACCACTGAGAGTTGTGTAGGTGAGGTTCCTTCTGATTTTACTTCTTATAGTTCTTCTATTTGACAAACGGCACTAAACATCGCTCTTCCTTTTCTTTCAGTGTAAACTGGTTCCTGAAAATATGACACATGATACACACACACACACACACACACACACACTGCACTATTTCCTGTAAATCTCTAAACTGAGCAGGCCTGTCTCCTGTTATGCACCATTTGTTAATTGCATAACATAAGATTGTGGATAGTAACTCTAAGTTTTGCTTCTCAAGTTGAAATGATTATTCTCCAGGCTCCTGTGATATCTCTCAAATGTTGAACATTTGGGTTTCTGCAGGTAACAACTCAAAATAGTTCTCTTTCCCCATTAATTATTGACTACCATCTTACATTCAATCCCAATCTCAGACATGATGTCAAATTCTTTACACACAGTGTTCAATAATTCCTTACAACTATAATATTTTTTGCTTATAGACTAAGAAGTCTCAATACACTAAAATCACAAAATTCTCAAAGTTGGACAATTCATACATACCTTAGTCAGAAATTTCAACCAAATATATTTGATTCCAAACATTCTTTTTAATGTAAAAAATGACAAATATTTAATAGAAATAATTATCTTTGGATGGTGAGAGTTAAATCCATTTTGTGGTTTTATTTATCAAAACTGGAAACAAAAAAATTAAAAAAAAGAAATATGATATGGCTATCTTATATTTAGAGGCATTGTAATTTTCTAAATCATTATAAAATGAGACATATTTTAATACAAACTATTTACTTTGCAAACTAAAAGATTCACAATCCATGGATTGATTTTGCCCCTATGTCCACAGAAGCCAGGTAAGATTACCAAAGTCAACTTTTTAAAGTGATTCTATAAAGACTAATCATCAACTGGCTATATTTTTAGTCACACGGAATACAAATCAGCACTCTAGATTAAATTTCACCTAGAAAGAAGTATCTCAGTACATCATAATAATAAATCTAAGTTCTACAAAATAAGAAGAAATACTACACTAACAATTCAGTTGAATTAAGGCAAACAATGCTTTGAATTTGGACAGAATTTAAATAATGGTGTTTCCCTTGTTAGGCCCCTGAATACCATTGCTATCTGTTTAGAAAACAATGTAACACACAATTGGACTTGAAGTCAGTCTCACCTTAGAGTAAGAAGAACAGGTTTTTCCCTTATTGGTTCACATGTTCAAGTTAGTGTTTGTTGTTGTTGTTTAATAAGGATTTTTGGAGGTCTAAAAGGAAATGCTTTCCATTTTAGAAAATCCCTGGAGTTGCTTTGCTGTATGTGTGATAAGGCACTATATAAATCTAAATTGTTGTTGTTAATGGGATCTATTCTCACAAAACAAAATTGTATGAACTGCTTTTATGCTGTGGCACAATTCAGGAGCCACTTGTCAAAAGAAACTAACTTTATTTTTAGAACCACACAAGATAAACAAAACAGCTCCTCAGGAATAAACCCTCAGAGCCCAACTGCCACCACCGGCTTCCCACAAGCCACACTCACACCCACCAGCCTCTTCACCTCCCACAATCCTCCTGCTCTTGAGGCCGATTGGCTGGGTCGCATGGGCGGAGCCAAAAAAGTCCCCCAATGAGCAGCTCCGTGGTCTGAAAGGGCAGGGAAACAGCCCAATGAGCATCACCGCAGAGGAGCCAATCAGCTAGATGTTGCTGGGGCTGCTGTGAGCCAATCATCAGCTGGCAGTCTGAAAGGGCAGGGATACAGCTCAATGAGCATCTCCACAGAGGAGCCAATCAGCTAGGTGTTGCTGGGGCCACTGTGAGCCAATCATCAGCTGGCAGTCTGAAAGTTTGCTGGAGCCCCTTCGGCTGTGGCTCTCAACATCTCCCCCTCTCTGTTTAAACAAGAAGCATGTGGCTTAGGGACCGTGTCTGCCTTAGGTTGTCCAATAGTACATATGGTCCTTACCCGTTATTGGATGAGCTGACCTCAAGGCGTCAGCCTCCTGTCTTAGGTTGGTACCATAGTAATTGGATCTTACCCGTCATTGACTACCAGTCCAGTATACAGCCACACCTGTGTAGAGGTCTTCGTACCAGCGGGGGGGTGAGGTTCTTTGCCTCACCTCTGTTGGCCCCCAAATTTTAGCTGAATGATCATGACAAACAGAAGGGAGGAAGATACACCAAGCCAGCTGATGGCTCCTTTTGGAAAAATTGTACCACCGATGACACCATCAGCATAAATACCCCAACACTACCAGAAGTTGCTGCACCAACAGATAGTTCACAATGCATACAAGTGAGTTCACAATGCATATAAGTGATACATAGTCCAGGCAAGTTCTGCAAGCAGTTCAGTGATGGCTATAGCAGAAGCTGTAGATTGGTTTTATCTTTGTCTTCATGCACTGGGATGAAGATAGGAATTCTGACAATAATGGCTACAGGAAAATTATATAACATTATATAACATTCCAGAAGACACTAAAAGAAAACAATTTTCTTAACAATTTACATTGTCTTCACTGAAGATAGGAATTCTGGCAATAATGGCTAAAGAAAAAATTATGTAACATTCCAGAAGGCACTAAAAGAAAACAATTTTCTTAACAATTTACATTGTCTTCACTGAAGATAGGAATTCTGGCAATAATGGCTAAAGAAAAAATTATGTAACGTCCCAGAAGGCATTAAAAGAAAACAATTTTCTTAACAATTTACATTATCTTTAAGAGAATTATTAAATATAATGAAAAGGAAAGGTGAAAGTAAACAAACAGATCTGTTAACCTCCTATTTTGTTCACATTTTAAAACAATCTTCAACAGCTGTTTACCCAATTTAAATTAAACCATTTAAATCACGTGAATAAAAAAAAAATTATTTGGATCCATTTTTTCATGAGCGCTCATCATATATGACATATGGACATACGTACATTCAAACACAAAACACAAGTGTGCACACATAATACATACGACACATAACATAATAGTAAAGGCCTTATAACTTTTTACAGATGAAATCTCCATTGCAATGTTTAAAAACTCTATAGTCAAAAAATAGAACTGATCAGCAAAACATTAACCTAGGTCTGTATGAGCTCAAAAAAAAAATATGGGAAAGGGCAATAATAAAATAGATATTGAAAAAAGCATTCTGGTTCTGTCGCAGATGTAAGAATAACCAAACTGGAGTTCTGGATATCACATCTTCTTTTTGGTCTGTAGAAATCGCTTTAGTTAATCTGTCTGGAATCCAAATCAGCTGCTGTTCTCCCTGTGGAAACACATAAACAGACCCCCGATTCCAGGCAATCACTGGGTCAGGACCTTAGTTAATCTCTCTGGAATCCAAATCGGCTGCTGTTCTCCCTGTGGAAACACACAAACAGACCCCCGACTCCAGACAATTACTGGGTCAGGACCTTTCCATTGTCCTGTTAGAATATCCTTCCAAAGTACCTTGGGCTTATATACATTTTTTGGACACATATGCCTTTCCGCAGCACTAAGCCCTGATGAATCCAAATTTAAAAAGTTTAGAGTAAAAAGGGTTATTTTAAGTTTATCTTTGGGGAATATATACCCCTTCCCAATTCCTTCTTTTTGCTTTAATAAGTACATTTTAATAGTTTGATGAGCTCTTTCAACTATGCCTTGTCCCTGTGGATTGTATGGGATTCCTGTTATATGAGTAATGCCAAATGATGAGCAAAATTGTTTAAAAGAGGTAGAAGTATAACCAGGGGCATTATCTGTTTTTAACTGTTTTGGAACGCCCACAGTGGCAAAATTTTGTAAGCAATGAGCTATAACATCTTTAGTTTTTTCTCCGGCATGAAGGGAGCCCATCAAAAATCCAGAAGAAGTATCAACTGTAACATGCAAATATTTTAATTTTCCAAATTCTGGCAAATGTGTGACATCCATCTGCCAAATATGATTAGGTATCAATCCTTTAGGATTGACTCCAAGATTAACTTGTGGTAAAAAGGTCACACAATTTTGACATTGTTTTATTATTTGTCTAGCTTGTTCCTTAGTTATTTTAAAATGCTTTTGTAAAGTATTAGCATTGACATGGAACTTTTTATGAAAATTTATAGCTTCTTCTAGTGTAGAGAAAATATGTATGTCATGTGTAGTTTTATCTGCTAAATCATTGCCCAAACTAAGGGCTCCAGGCAATCCTGTATGTGCCCTGATATGTCCTATAAAGAATGGATCTTTTCTGTCCCAGATTAGACTTTGTATAGTGGAAAACAAAGAGAAAATAGTAGAGGAAGGGGAAATCCTACCAGCATCTTCAAGGGATACTATAGCATTAACTATATACTGACTATCGGAAAATTAATTAAATACAGAATTTTTAAACATCACAAAAGCCTGTAATACTGCCTTAAGCTCTACCTTTTGAGCTGATTGTTTGGGTACTAAAAATGTAAAAGTTTGATCAGGTGTAACTATTGCTGCTGTACCATTATTTGATCCATCAGTGAATATATTTGGAGCATTCCCGATAGGTGTTTTTCTTGTCATTTTTGGAAAAATTACAGGATGCGATGACCAAAAAGACAATAAAGGATTAGATGGTAAGTGGTTATCAAATGAAACATTAGATTTGCACATGATTATTGCCCAAGTATTTAACTCATTAGCTAACTCATCAATTTGATTCATAGTATATGGAGTAATAATTTTATTGGGAGAAATTCCAAACACTCCCTTTGCTGCTTTTATTCCTTTGAGTATTAATTGTCCTACAGCCTCAGGATACCTAGTAAGAATAGTGTTAGGAGAATAAGATAAATGTATCCATAATAATGGGCCTTCTTGCCAAAATACTCCTGTAGGAATATTTTTTGTTGGTAGTACAATAAATAATAAAGGCAAACTTATATCAATTCTATCCAAATGCATATTTTCCATATATGTTTCAATGATTTTTAATGCCTTTCTTGCTTCAGGCGTTAACATTCGGGGTGAATTTGGATCTGATGGACCTTTTAGGATATCAAATAAAGGTCCCAACTCTCCTGTTGGTATACCTAGATAAGGCCTTATCCAATTTATGTCTCCTAATAACTTTTGAAAGTCATTAAGTTATTTGAGTTGATCTACTCGTATTTGAATTTTTGGTGGACGGACCATGGTTGAGGATAATAGAACTCCTAAATAATTAATTGGAAAATTTAATTGTACTTTATCTATTGCTATCTCTAGATTATAATTTTTTAATAAGTTTGTAAGTGTGGCATAACAGTCTAGCAATGTGTTTTTAGCTTTGTGTGCTAATAATACATCATCCATATAGTGAAATATTTGTAGTTCAGGATTTTGATTTCTAAGTGGCTGGATTGCTTTGTTAACATAAATTTGACACATAGTTGGGCTGTTAGCCATCCCTTGAGGGAGTACTTTCCATTCATATCTCTGATCAGGACCTTCATGATTCAGTGCAGGGATAGTAAATGCAAAACGTGGACTATCCTCAGGATGAATTGGAATTGAAAAAAAACAATCTTTAATATCTATAACTAAAACATACCAAGTTTTTGGCAAAGCAGACAATTGAGGAATCCCCGATTGAGCAGGTCCCATAATAACCATCTCATTATTAATGGCTCTTAAATCTTGCAATAATCTCCATTTACCAGATTTCTTTTTGATGACAAAAATGGGAGTATTATGGGGAGATACAGAAGGTTGTATATGTCCTTCTGCTAATTGTTGTTTGACCAGATCATGGGCTGCTAGTATCTTTTCTTTAGTCAGGGGCCACTGAGGAACCCATACTGGTCTTTCTGATTTCCAAGTAATTTTTATTGTCTCAGTGGCCCTTTCTGAAAATCCAACCCATGTCTGTCTGTTCCTTGATCTATTTGTATTGGTGCTGCTATACCTTGTTCTTGTTTTCCTAATCTTTTTCCTTTCCTAAAACCTTGTCTAGTCATAATAGTGGGTGCATTTTGGTTGATGTTATTTGTTAATGTCAAACCTAATTGATCTAGGACATCTCGTCCCCATAAATTTATAGGAAGATAATCCAATACATATGGCTGTATAGTTCCTTCACATCCTTCAGGATCCTTCCAATCTAATACCATTGCACTTCTATGGGGATTAGTCGCCACTCCTAGGCCTCGAAGCGTTTGAGTGGCTTGTTGTAATGGCCAATGTTTTGGCCATTCTTGACGAGAGATGATGCTAAGGTCTGCACCTGTATCCAGTAGCCCATTAAATTCATGTCCTTGAATATTTAGTTTTAGCATGGGGCGAGAATCTAAATTTAAAGACAGCATAGCCCAATCTACACCTGTGGAGCCTAATCCCTTGGAACCTCTTTCTATAGCACGACTGGAAAATTTATCATGTAGGCTTGGTATTATTAGTAACTGTGCTATTCTATCTCCTGGTGAAATTACTGATATACCATTTGGAGAACTGGCTATAATTTTTATTTCACCTTCATAATCGGGATCAATTACCCCAGGACTTATCATAAGTCCTTTTAGAGTAGAAGAGCTGCGTCCCAATAATAAGCCTACTGTTCCTTTGGGAAGAGGTCCTTTCACCCCTGTGGGAATGATTTGAACTCCCATCTCTGGAGTTAGTACTGATCTGGCGGAGGCGCAGATGTCCAACCCTGCGCTCCCTCTGGTTTGTCTGATGAGGGATCTGATGGACAATGTGTCCTGGGCACTACCCTGATGGGGTTGCTGGGTTCCTCCAGTGCTCCGTATATTTGTGGTTTTGGGCCCCGGAGCATTGGGCCCCCCTGTCCATTTTTTGACAATGGAGCCCAGTACCTTTCTCCACGATATCGTGGATAAACACTTGGTCCTTGTTCGTTTTTTGATAATGGAGTACCCTCTATGGTGGTTTGATAACGGCATTCATTAGCCCAATGTCTCCCTCTACGGCATCGTGGGCAAATACCCGGTATTCTACTCCTTTGATACCTAGTTTTGTTAAACCCTCCTCCTATGGGGCAATTCCTTTTAAAATGTCCTGTTTGTTCACAATTGTAGCATGTTCTTGGCCTGGAATCTAAAGCCTGTTTTACTGCAGCTGCCACAATTTGCCCTTGTTCATTAATGTCTCTGGCATCTAAAGCCTGTTTTACTGCAGCTGCCACAATTTTCCCTTGTTCATTAATGTCTCTGGCATCTAAAGCCTGTTTTACTGCAGCTGCCATGACTTGCTCTTGTTCATTAATGTCTCTACATAATTTAATATATGTGTTTAAATCTTCATGTTTCCATGGTCTAATGATATCTCTGCACCAACGATTTGCTTGGTCATAAGCCAGTTGTTTTATTAATGGCATTGCTTGTTCTGTATTCCCAAAAACTCTGGTAGCTGTTTGAATAAGCCTATCTACAAATTCAGCATAAGATTCATTAGTTCCTTGTATTATCTTAGATAATTGACCTTGTAAACCTCCATGTCCTTGTAAAGTCTTCCATGCCTTAACTGCATCTACAGCAATTTGTAAATATACACCAGGATCATATGCAATTTGATGCTGCTGATCCTCATAAGGTCCCTTTCCTAACAACATATCTAGATTTCTCTGAGGATAACCAGCTGCTGCATTTCGCCTAGCCGTCTCCTTGCAAAATTCCTCATTGGCAACCTTCCATAACAGGTATTGTCCTCCATTTAGCACAGCTTTACACATATTAGCCCAATCTGCTGGCGTCATGTTCAAGTTGGTAATGGATTCGACCAAGCTTACAGTGAAGGGTGCTTGAGGACCATAGGTTATTACAGCCTCTTTTAGCTGCTTCACTGTTTTGAAATTTAAAGTATGGTAAATTCGCTGCCCTCCTACCTCAAATACAGGGCATGTTAATACTTGAGATCCTGTCTCAGGATCTGAACTATCCACTGCGGGGGTTGGGGGCCTCTCAGCATATGGACGTGGCCTTGTCAGTTGGACACTTACGCCCTCTGGTGATAGAAAGGTGTTAGTAGCAGTCTCCTGTAGAGGTGGTGCTGTTGGTTGGACACTTAAGCCCTCTGGTGATAGAAAGGTTTTAGTAGCAGTCTCCTTTTGTAACTTTCCCCCTGATGGCTTTTTCTGCTCTAAACTTTCTTTCTCTGTCTGATTAGCTCGAAAGACCTTCTCTTTTCCTTGAATCTTTTCCTCTTTCTGACTAACTTGAGAGACCTCCTCATTTACTTGAATCAATATGTCTTCTCCTTCCTCTACCTTTGTCTGAATTGAAGGTTTTGGACTAAGAAAACCAGATACCAATGCCCACAATGCCAATGTGCCAGCTGGCAGAGTCCCTGGGCTTTTCTTTTCTATTCTTTTTAAATCTTCACCATGATGGTTCCATTGTGATATATTTAACAACTCCTCCTTAAAAAGCCATGGGCTACATTTTTGCATTGTATCAACGTATGCCCTGACTGCTCTTGATTTTACTGGGATGCCTCCTTCCTCTAATAATTTACTTAACACTCTTTCAGTTTGTTTTTTACTAATTTCTGATCCCGTATTTCTACTATAATACAACCCAACAAGATGACGCCAAACAAAACCGAGACATAATGAAATAAAAATGGAACAACAAAAATTCATTATAGCCTTTCTATCCTCCTTATATGTGCATCCGTCCTTTCTCCCTATCTGTTCCTCAGACGTAAATAGTTTTTCCTCAGAAGTGAGCGGTTTTTCTTCCGTCTTACTCATCTCCAGGGACAGGCAACTTAAAACAAAAATGAAGCAAAACAAAAGAGGAATCTTAAAATGGCTCCCCATCCTCTCACCCTGCCCTCAGGGGCGAGCGGTTTACTTACCCTCAGTCGCTCCCCGTACGGGCCACCAAATGCCGCAGTCTGGCTGGGCACAATTCAGGAGCCACTTGTCAAAAGAAACTAACTTTATTTTTAGAACCACACAAGATAAACAAAACAGCTCCTCAGGAATAAACCCTCAGAGCCCAACTGCCACCACCGGCTTCCCACAAGCCACACTCACACCCACCAGCCTCTTCACCTCCCACAATCCTCCTGCTCTTGAGGCCGATTGGCTGGGTCGCATGGGCGGAGCCAAAAAAGTCCCCCAATGAGCAGCTCCGTGGTCTGAAAGGGCAGGGAAACAGCCCAATGAGCATCACCGCAGAGGAGCCAATCAGCTAGATGTTGCTGGGGCTGCTGTGAGCCAATCATCAGCTGGCAGTCTGAAAGGGCAGGGATACAGCTCAATGAGCATCTCCACAGAGGAGCCAATCAGCTAGGTGTTGCTGGGGCCACTGTGAGCCAATCATCAGCTGGCAGTCTGAAAGTTTGCTGGAGCCCCTTCGGCTGTGGCTCTCAACAATAAGGCACTATATAAATCTAAATTGTTGTTGTTAATGGGATCTATTCTCACAAAACAAAATTGTATGAACTGCTTTTATGCTGAGGCTGTCTAGAGGAGGGAGGAAAGTAGAAATTTTATTCCTGCTTTAAAAGGAAATAATTAGTCTGCAGGTGGCTGCATAGTGGCATAAGCAAATGGGACTAAGTGCGGCACATGGTTTTCTGCACAGAATAACAGCAAACAAGAGTGAACTAGATAAAGATCTTTTGTACAAGCAGTGTTCTAAAGAAAAGCTTTGGGTTCCTAACTCCTTATGTTTACGTAGAAAATCATGGTAAGCTTAAAATTACATTTTTCTCCATAGGAACTTCTTACTGCAATGTAGAACAGGAGCAGTGTATAATGTTATCATTTCTATTTCTACAAAGCATTTAAACCAATTCTGAGTCAGTGTTAGGATGTAACAGGCAAAAATAAATGCATGATCTTAGATGCTGCACTGTTGACCCTAAGATCCAAGTCAATTATTTCTTACCAAAGAGTTAGCCCAAGGTTCAGAGTTAATACATACTTTTATTTAGCTCTATGTAGGAAATGAGATTTTAAAAGGGGAAAGTACTTAAAGCAGAGTTGAATTAGCCTGAAGAAATTTATTATTTCAGGTTTTTCACATCTCTCTATTGAGCTTGATTTAATGGGGCAGTTGAAAAGTACTTGGCACACCCCACGGAATTTGGAAAATATGTTGCTTCCAGTCTGCTGTACAATGAAATCAGGATAATTTAGACTCAGTCTGATTTTCAATGATAAGTACCTTCCTAAAAAACACTGCCAGATACCACAGCTTGCTGGGTGGAAAGTGAGGGATGTTGAAATTCATTTCAAAATACACCCTGCATGTGTTTGGATAAAAAGTATTAGCTGCAACAAAGATATTCACTATTGTAAGATGCTCAGCCGCTTAGCTCTGGCTTTAGAGTCTATTCCCTGTTCTTGTCGCCTACTCTAATGTTGGGAGGCAGCTGAGTGGCCTTCAGGATAACCATATTGCAGGACAAAAGAAAGAAGATGGGATGGAAGAGCTCCAATTTCAGCCCAGTGGAGCCTGTGAGCTGGTGCCAAAGATAACAGAGTAGAATCAAAGGCTGCACAGGACAGCTGCACTGGCAGGGAGCTACAAAGGTGAGAGACCCAGAGAGACAAAGAGAGAAGGGAGAGAGAGAAGGAAGAAGAAAAGACAGAAAGAGACACAGGGAATAGAGGAAGAGGAAGAGAAAAGGAGAGGCAATAACGAGAGAATGGAAGGAGGGTGTAGTGAGAACATTGTGGGACAGGGAGCAAAGGTGCCTGAGCTATTTAAAGATTCCAAAACAGAGACATGATCCCAAGTAAATTTGGTTATAATATAGGTTCCTTCTTAGGCAGTTCTGAGGGCAATGATCAGCTCTTTTGTCAGAATTCCCTCCAGAGCTTTCCTGATAATCACATCAATTCCCAAGATAACAATAACAAAAGTGAGAATTCCCAGCTGAAAATGAATCAATCCTAACTTTATCAGTGAGTTTATAGGTATGAGGAGTGTGTGTGTGTGTGTGTGTGTGTGTGTGTGTGTGTGTGTGTTTTCCGAGGAGCCAACTGAATATCTTATGGAACTGTTGAACAATGAAGGTTATTTTAGCTATGGAAAGCTATTAGGTAGAATAATTGATCTGTAGCACTGATTCTCAACCAGGGGCAATTTTTGCCTCCCAGGAGACATTTGGCAATGTCTGAAGACATATTAATTATCATGACTGGAGTATGAAGCTGGCATCCTGTGTATAGAGGCCAGGGATGCTGCTAAAATGAACTGTGCACAGGATAGCATGACACAGAATTACCTGGTACAAAGGGCCATAGTGAGGAAGGGGTTAAGAAACATTGACCACACTAAAGAGACCTGTGTTCCTATTGGATTCAACACTTTTCTAGTTATATGACTTTTTGACAAGTCATTTCACTTTTCTGTGTTTCAGTTTTTTCAAAGATAAAATTTTGATACTAACATTCCCTTGGTATGGGGTATAAAAATTAAGAGATTATATGTATTTATATTTTAAAAGAAAATAATATACCTATCACTATGCTAGGCATTATATAGGTGTACAATAAATGATCTGGGAATGGAATAAAATTAAAATATAGCAAATCATGTATTAATATATGCTCTAATATTTTTTCTATGATCTACATTGAAATTAGTTTCGACAACATAAGGACAAAACAAATAAATAGGTTTTAGAAATATATGTTCCTAGAAATTAAGTGGAGAGAATTTTTCTTACCTAAATATGCTAATGAATAAAGTAGAGCATTTTTCAATTGCTTTAACATTTATACTATTCTTTTTGATGGCTTTTCTGTTTACCAAAATTCTAGGCTTGCTCCCATCAATAAACATAGCTCCTCTTTCTCATGATTTCTCACACATGTAATAATATGTCAAGACCATATTTCCCACTGAACTATTAACTTGTACAAATAAAGGAATAACATCCAAATAACAATAAACAAAAGCTATTTATTCAGAGCTTGTTTAGTAAGGCAAGTATGCTAACATCACTTGCTTTTGGCAAAGATTCAGAGCTAGGTAAGGGAGTGAGAAAACTTTACAGCCACAAGAAAGTTTGTTTTTTTTTTTTTTCGGATTTGCCCTGACTGAAGGTGTTTGCATCTGAAGTTGGAAAGAGTCTAAATAAAAAGGAGGTATTTTGTGTGATTGATTAAGGGAAGTATATTTGAATTTCTCTGGTGGGTCCTAAGTTGGAAGCAGAGGCACAAATTAAGGAAGCTGTCAGTTATTGTTGAAGTTATAACTGTGTGAGGCCAACAGACATAGAGGTTGTGGTTTGGTTTTCTGAAACAGATGAAGGTTGTAAGTTTTATTTTAATATACAGTCTGGATCTTGTCCATTTGTATATTCATTTGTTCAAGCTCCTTGGAGAGATAAACCATGTTTTCCTTGCTCTATTTGCAAAGCTGAGTTGATCAAGTAGAAGGCAAAGGAATGTCCAAAGATGAGTGAAGGGCTTGCAGTCTGAATTGTATTTCTTTCCTTCTTACTCAATATCAAGATCACCAATAGAATTAATTGTGATTAAAATTGAGATTCAAATAAAAGAGCTCTTTGCATTTCCAACGAAATCATATAACTCTAGGAAACAATGCACTCCTTTTATTAAATAAATATCTGTTGAGCACAAATATGGATTTGGTCCTTTAACTATAGAGTTCAAATTTCATTGAGGAAACAGATTCAGGAAAGCTACTTATGTTTCTGCTCTTGGTTGACATAGAGTATCAAACTTGATTCACTCTTAGGCCTCAGAGCATGGAGGATGAATTCCAAGAGGGTTTGGTGACTTCCCTATATGGGTGGAACAGAGCTTATGCAGAAGGATTCTTCAAGTCTTCAGTTGAGTGTGTGTCAACACATATGTGTATGAAAACAGCAGTTGAGAAAAGAAACAAAAGATAGAAAAGGTTAGGTCAACCAATCATCGAAGGGCACACAAGGGGTTGGGAACAGTTCATTTTCACCATACAGCATGAGTTGTTTAAGATATCACAACTCATACATAATTGAAGAGTATTCAGAATAGTCCTCTTCACAGACTAAACAAAAAAACACAAGACAAAATAAAAATAAAGTGGATATATTGGACCTCATCAAAATTTTAAAAGCTTTCTTTTCAAACATCATTGGTAAGAAAACAAAAAGGCAAGCCGGAGACTGAAAGAAAATGTTCACAAAACAAATATCCTACAAAAGACTTAATCCTAGAGACATAAGGAATTCTTATTATATAATAATAAAAAGACTAATACTACCCCTCCAAACAATTTGGAGACTTTCTTAAATAAAATACATGGATAACAAACAAGCATATTTTATAATAAAATGATCAACATAATTTTGCAATAGTGTAATGTGAATCGTAGCAAAAGCAACATATTTCTACCTATTTATTAAAATATCTAAAATTAAAATGGCTGCTCATTCAAGTGTTAGCAAGAACATAATATTGGAACTCTCAAGCATTTCTGGTGAAGGTACAAATTGTATGCCTAAAATGACAATTTCTGAAATGCAATTGATACTTTCTTAAAATTTCAAACATATGCCTATAAAATGATCCAAGCATTCCACAATCTTGCACAATAAAAACATATCTACACAAAGGCTTGTATGCAAATAGCATACCAAGAGATGAGTTTGTGATCAAGAGAAGAGAGAAAGACAGTTGAGAGGCAAAGATATGAATGTGCTGAGTCTCTGAAAGTTTTCCAACACTCTATATTCTATAGCTCCAGTGCTCAATCCCTCTTCTTGAAATCCCTGAACTTATTTAAAAATTAGAAAACATTATTAGTACACATGAAGATTATTTTATTGGCCAACTTTTCTTTACTTGCTTCTTTATAAACTCTAACAAGGTGCTATTTATCCATAACCAGTTTTTAACTTACATTTTTAACTTCAACTACTTAAACAATACATTCTTTGAAGTTAGGGTTGATGGATTTCCCAGCTCACAATCAATCCCCACAAATGCTTTCTTGCATAACATACACATTCAATAAATATGTATTGATTCTTAGCAACCACAACAGAAATTTAATTGTTCCTGATTGTTAGTGTTGAATTACCTTTCTTTTATGAGCCACATAATTTATTTGTCTTCTCCTTGGTTTTCTGTGATCATTTTTATATTAAGCCTTAGTAACCTGTTTTCCTATTATAATAAAAGTTCTTATCTACTCAACTTAATGAAATTAGCAAGTTAGTCAGTACATTCATTCTTCAATAATCAGAGAAGATATGACTGAATTTATAGAAACATCAGTGATATTTGAAATATTTTTGCATGGGATTGGGTAGGTAAATAATTGGTTTGCTTTGGATGATGGGTAATATCCAGATATAAAGATAATTTTTTAAAAACGTAAAGAAATATGAATTTAAAAGAGCTAGTTCAAAAAAAATATCAATTTAAAATTTTAATTAAATTAAAATTGAAGTTCAGAAACAGATTTTCAGAGATTGAATACAGGTAGGTATTTAATCAATGCAGTGAGTAATTTTAGTTTGAACTAGGATTGGGTTTATGGTATGTAGAATTTTAACTTAACCAATGAAGTATAAATGAGTCTGTTTCCATATAATAAATATGTGCCTAATTAAGTCAAATTTATAAACTTAATAATCAAAATTAGATTATTTCAAATAAAATGATATTTAAAACATCAATCTCTCTTGCATAATCATCATAAGGAATAGATTGGCTGTACAGATGAATACTTCTTTTTATTTCTAAAAGCAATATCTATCTTTTTCACTAAAAAACAATAGTCATTTTTATGTTGAAAAGTAATTTATCATTCTATATGTATAGGTACATATTTTATCTATTATTTGCCTATTTATTTATTGCCTCTGTCATCCTTTATTATTTTATAAGACTCAGTCAATTACTTAAATCATGAAAGCTTCATTGAAGTTTACGTATAAATTTTACAAACATGTGTGTGATTAGCCTTGGTTCTCCCAGTTGCTGAAATCCTCCTACTTTGTGTGCAGTCTCTTAAATTGGTAAGAACCACTGCACCACTCTATCTTTGGTTGTACTCAGTAGTTCACCCCTGTGCTTGGGATGGTATAAACTTTAATTTGTTATTTGTAGATTAAAAGCTGTATTCCAATAACAAATTAAAATCTTCTCCAGGCAACTTCAATATCTCAAAGAAAATATGGTTCAAGCAGTCTATTTTCTGACACTTGTTTACACTATCCCATCCACAGTGATGGAAAAAGTGACATAGTATAGATCTGGAAGTGACAGATTCCCATCCAGCTCTGTTTCCCAACCCCAACATCACTCAGCAACTCAGATTCAAGAATTTGCTGATGGTGCCCTCTGCATATAGACACAGGCCCAATTCAAACACATTCTACAAAAATCAAAATGACACAGATGTCTTAAGAACTCATACATGAACGGAAAGCCTCTGAAAAATAGCAAGAAACAAAGGATAACTCCCCAATTGTATTTTCTGGTGTGGCAGCATATTCAAGCTAAATAAGGTTAATTCCTATTACCTATAGTTTGCTGTCACCCATGCCCCCAAACACACTGCAAAATGAAAATCAGAAAGAGACATCAAATAAAATTTAAAATAAGAGATAATCAATGAATTGATAAAAATCAAGTTAGACAATTCTGTAACATGTATATGACAGAAGATTATAAAACAGTGATAATAGAGTCGATGACAATAACTGATTAAAGTAAACAATTTAATATTTTCAGAAAAATTTGTTTAGCAATGTTACACAAATCTCTGAACTAGAAAAGACAAAGCATGATCATAATCTAATTACTTCAAAAATTCTATTAACATAACAATCCAATCCTGTTCTTTGCATGGTATTGTTATTGAGAGCTTCAGTTGCCATGACAACAAACTCATTTAGAGAAAGTAGCTGTTCATTTTTATAAAAAGCTTTTTGGATTATCATCGAGAAACAAAATATTTTGATTCAATAAAATGGTTGTTATAATTGTTGTTATGAAAAAACTGTCTATAAATAATTATTAAAAAGTTTTAATTAATTAATTACTTGATATTTATAGTGGAATCCAACACATTAAAAGCCTTATGATAAGAACCTAAAACACAAAACATCAAACAAGAGAAACTGCACTATCAATTGTGAATATTTATATTTGAATTTGATATTAAGATTAATGAGAAAGGTAAAGTATCTGGCATATGGTATACTCCATAAATCTGCATAGAATAGGTGGAAGGACATCTGTGTCTAAATCTTAATAAATATTAAGATATATGTATTCCATTATTTCCATGCTATTGAGTTTCAGAAAGCATTTGTACATTTTGATAGACCCTAATAGAAGTTGGATATAAGTTGCCATATTTTAATAATGAAATGGTAAAATATTTAAGTGAATTTATAAAAATAAAAAATGTATAGTGAATATAATCAACATATTATAGATTTAAAGAATCATGTTTTGAGGTCACAGTTGTCCAACCCTGCACTAATTCTTTTTGTTTAATTAAAGGCAAAATATTAAAACTCCAAAAAGAACTATGCTGATAAGAGTTACATAACGTTGAGTTAATTTGGTTATTCACAAATTTCACTCACCAAAATAATAATATTTTAAAGAAATTTGAAAGATTAGGAGTTTTAATAAAATAAAAGACGAAATTATCTTAAACAATTAACTTCCAGAGTGTACAGTAAGCAAAACTTATTCTCTTTCCAAAAGAGAGATAATTAACATTTCCTGAGTACAAACTACTTGCTAAAAGAATATTTTAGGAGATTTGCATGTTGTAACTCTGAATTCTTACAACCATAGGCTTTTGCCCCATTTTATAGGATGGGGCCTCCTTCATGTTAAGCTCCAGGGAATTTGACTCCAGATTCTTTGCAACTATTCCTCATTGCCCCTAAGTTGTTCAAGTTATGGAGTAGGAGGACAGGTAGAGGAAAACCAATGTCTAGTGCATGTATTTTGCAGAAAAAATTTCAGAGATTTCCCATTTTCCAGTGGGCAAAAACTACTGTTTTTTTTTTTTAGAATGCAATTCCTGTATACCATCTCTGTATTTCAATATTCCTATGATGTATAATTTGAGGCATTTTCAAAAGCACTATTAAGTGGTAGTACGATAATTCAGTTTGAGGCACAGTGATATTTTTTCATAGCATCTCTGGGAGACATCATGTGCTCATTAGAAGGGAAATTCTGACATCAATACCTTTAGGCAGTTTGTTAGGAAGAGAAATGCATTTGAATATGAGCCCCATAATATAGACAATCATAGTTGAATTTCAAGTTCAGAAAGAGGTAACAGCTCTACTCCTAAATAAAAATAGATATCTGTCAGAAGGCTTAAAAATCCATGCTTTCAAAAGTTATAATATTCAGAAGCCCAGAAAAATAATCTGATATAATCCAAATAAACACTCCTGTCTGTCATGTAACCTTTAATTATAATATGGCAACTGTAATTTCACCTAATTAGAAAAGGTGAACCCAATTTTGAATTGCAAATTATTCATTTTATGAAAGCTTTTATGAAATTAAAGCACCCTTAGACTGACAGCCTCAGTCAGTACGATTTGAGGTGCCCTATGATGTGATGTTTTGATTAATCAGTGAGCCATTCCAAAGGCTCTCACATGCAGCCACTGACTGGTTCTAATGCTAGGAGGTACAGATTTCCAATTAAGACTTGCATCATGGTGTATAAGAACTGGCACTCTAACCCTGTGTGGTCTCTCAAACTTTTATTTATTTTCTGATTTATAACTGAAGATTAGAATATCCATCCACATGTCCATAAAATAATAAGAACCGAATGAGAAATCATGGGAAAATAATCTTGTGGTTACAGAAAGCATTGTAAATGAATTTAATTACAATTAATTTTGGATTGTATGCTTTGTGCAATACACAATTCTACAAAGTATGAGGCAAATCTTGATCAAAATAAAAGCCTAGTTTGCATTTTAGTTTTCGGATCTACAGAGGTTAAACTGTCATGGTTGAATATATAATTTCATTCACTAAAAAGTAAACAAATTCTAAAAAGAGCAAGAAATGTTAAATCTACAAAATCTTTAAGATGACAAATTCATTTGGGCTGAACAATTATCAATTAAAATATTGATATCAGTAAATACATAAGTAAATATCAGTGTTCTCATCAGAGTAGCAATTAAAGAATATTTTGGAGATGGAATTCACTATAAAATTACATACACAGAGGAGAAGTCCTAGGATTCTACATACCTAGGAGTAATGCAGTCTTTAGGTTTAAGATATACCCAAATCTAAAAACCTTTAGCATTGTCTTAAAATTAACAGAATTTGTTTAAACGTAGATATAACTGTCAAATTTTCACAGTCTCACAAATAAAAAAAAAACAAGATATTAAAAAATAGCAAGTGTATATGAGTATTTTGTTTATAGTCCTCAAATACAATTTAAGAGAATTGGTATGTAGGAATCATACTTTGGCACACATTAACGATCTCAATAATTTTATTTCAGTGCCTATTTAGTCACTATTTTATTTTAATCAACTCTTCTATAGGTTTTCTTTTGCTTACTGAAAGCATTATAAATGAATTATGAGTGTGAAATTATGAAAACTTAAATAACCTCAAGATGCAAACCTTAATGTTATTTGTCTTTATATAATGTACAATTTTTATTGCTTCAGAACGTACTAAAAATGATCCAACAGAACACCAACAAGGCAGCAACCAGAGAGCTTCTAAACCTATGTTGTCTACCAGCGATCGATCCCAAGCAACAGGTAGTCTTAAAATAATGGACTTTCAGTAAGTGTCAGAATATTTCAGCAAAACTCAATGTATTATTTTCAAATACAATTTCAAAAGACTGTGTAAAACTTCTCACAACTATTGTGAACGTTATTTTGCAGAAAATTCACATGAACAAAGATTGCTCAAGAATTGTGGACATTTAAATATTCAAGAGGTGCTACAATAATGACTGTAATAAAGAAACTTTAAAAAATAATACACAGTTTATTCACTGTATAGGACAGAAAGCTTTTAAAAGGACGAGGCATCCTAGGAGACATGGTGAACTGCAAGATACATGTAGAATAAAATGAAGTGACATAGAGGAGCAATATGATGGCAGGGAACCATTCTTGGTAGGAATTGTGTCTCACAATTTCTGTCTAAGTAGTTAGCAATGTTCTTTAGGACAGGATTTATAATGCATGGGAACACATTTCGGTAATCATCTATATGCTTAAATTGCTACTGTTTATTCAATATTTTTACCAATGAAACTAAGGCACTAAAAAGACAATTGTCTGTAAGCAATTCTATTAATTAAAGGATGAAAGTTTACATAAAATCCAATAAGATAAAAACAAATGGGAATTTTTACTATGGGTCAAAACAGAAGTAAAATTTAACTCGAAAAGATGAAAATTTAGCTAGCTTTCAAAAATTTTTGTGTCATGAAGAATAGTTTAATATTTTAAATTACTAATTAATCCAAGGTTCTAATGTTATGTTGATATACAAAGTCAATTTCACTTAAGAATTGATAGAGTTGAAATTGAGAACCTTGGAGGATATGATTCTTATTTATAATGGTAAATAGTGGAATCATTTATTCCTGTGCTATTTTAAGAGAATTGGTATGTAGGAATCATACTTTGACACATATTAGCAATCTCAATAATTTTATTTCAGTGCCTTAGTCACTATTTTATTTTAATCAACTCTTCTAAATTTGTTAGCATAGGGATTAAAAGGCCTGAGGGCTATTTTAGTCAAGGAAACAAAAATAATGAAATAGCTTTCTTGTGAGGGTGACCAATACATTTTTTTTCTGAGGATAACATCGTTTCTGTACAAATATTTTTTTTGTTATTTTTATCTCTGATCATGTTAAACATTTTCTCCCATATATGAAGAATGTATTCATGAAAGCCAAGAACAGGTGCATCTTTCTACCTATAGTTTGTGGTTTTTATTTATTTTTTAACTCTTGAATATATCCTATGTTTAGTTATGTGACTGGATATCCTTTACATCCAATTGGTAGAAAAATAAACTTAGGGTTTATTTACTCCTTCCATGAACTCACACTAAACATAAGGAAATGAAATAAGTACAATGATATGAAGAGAAGAAGGACCTTCACAAATATTTAACACATCTCTAAAGTCTGCCTGATTATTTAAATTCAACTACGGGGACTCAGGAGAAAGTATTTATATGAGTATTTTAGCGCAGAAAGAATTGCCAAATTTGATGCTCTTGCCCAAAATGCCTAGATTCAAATTGTGGCTCTATAATTTATTATGTATGTAAACAAACATTATATATGAAAAAAAATTGACTTCTCTGAACCTTTAATCTTCTGAGTCTACAACATGGAAATGTATGGTAATGTTATTTGTTAGTAGAGTTTGCTTATGTATAAATTAACACACAACTTTTGTTAGTGTATCTGGCACACGGTATAGTTTCAATAAATAACAGTAATTATTATCTTGTTAGTTGAATCTTCTAAATATTGGAAGTCACTTATTATAATGTCAAGGGATATATCTATTACTAGTCTGGAATTCATAGTATCTACAAAGGATATTAACTATTTCATGTCAGTAATGATATGATCAATAGACAACATTGTTTCCTGGCCATAAATACAAGAAACATTATCTTACATATAAATAGAAGTGCTAGTCAACTTTTGCTTGAAGCCTTACCATATATGATAGATGTTTTTAGCTGGAGAAAAATGAACAATGAATACAATAAAATGAAATGATGAGAAGTGAAAAAGTAAGGAGACAAACAAATAGGAAAGATATTTTAAAAAGGAGGAAAGCAAAAACACAGGAAATGAATAGTGTTATTGTAGTTGATGTCTCCCTAGACAGAGTCATCAAAATAAGTACAAATTGTCTACTAAGACACACAGAAATGAATTATAAATAATACAGTAATATCCATGATAAGATATCATTTTCCTGCAAAAAGTATTTGTATTTACACCTCTCAGTGTGTATAATATTATGACTTAAAAAAAGGCAGATCACTTTTTAAAATTTGTATTTGTTGTGTTGGCATTATTATCCATTATTATTATTACTAGTAGTAGTAGTTAGTGGTAGTAGTAGTAGTATTTTCTTAGGAAACAGAAAGACAGATTCTAAATAACCTTTAAAGATCTGTCTTTATTTTATCTCACTATTCACTATTTTTTCTAAATGTCAATCTTGCAATTTAGGGTTTAAATAAATCAATAGTAGCAACAAACGGGTCACTTTCATGACTAAAAAAATCCAGTATCATCTTCATTTTAAAAAAATTTTGAGTACCTACCATGTGAAAACCATACCAGAAGTGGCAGTGGTATAAAGAGAGAGAGGACACAGTCCCTGCCTGTAAGGAAAACTTGGTGATTATATGTGAAATGTAATGAATAGCACATGACAAGAAATGCTAGAAATTAATAACAAACAGAGCTTATCTGAACTCTACACCCAGAGCCAAAGCAACGCTTGCTGTTCACTCTAGAAAGTTTCTTTTTTAAAAAGGGGTTCGACAAGTCACCATGCTACCAGTGTACAAATTTGAGGTGATGAAATCAAAGGATTATGAGATGCAAAATGTAAATGTTATGATTTCTGCTCTGCTGAAGTGATGAATCAGCACAGTTGGGATATTTAACTTTGAGTTTAAGCCCAGTTTGGGGGACTTAGAGAAAGTAATCTCCAATCCAGTTTTATAGCTATAGAGAATTCCTTTCAAATGGACTGAAGTCAGCAGTTAACCTGCACTATTCTGCTAGTTTACTTTCTGTGGAGACAGAAGCAGCTGCACACACTGTGTGGATACAGGCTTCAAGGCTACTTTTGAAAAACAGCCTCTCTCTAATGAAAGTGAAATTTTATCCAGTAACAACTGACATGATTTACTTATTCTCAGAAGATTTAGGAAAAGATTTATTCTGATTTAGTGGAGAAACTAGTGGGGTTATGATCTCTAGAAAGAAAAAAAAAATATATGTGTGTCTTGAGCTATAAATTTTCCAAAAAAAAAAATCCAACACTTGGCTAGCAAAAAGTATTTTACAATCCTAGAATAGAAAATACAAATTTTATAAAGCTATCTTTATATATCCCAAAATCTCCAATTACTAGAAGAGGCAATGAATGCCACAGCTTTTGCAGTAATCTTATAAATTTAAGCAAATTCATGGACATTATCAGGAAATTAGAGACAATCAAACCATATCTCAATTGTAGTTCTTTCTTCTCAAGTTATTCCTGAAATCAAATCTCATGAATAATTCGGGTATCTGATTTAACACAGTCCTGATTTCTAATGTTTAGAATATTAAAAATATGTCTATTGTCTAACCTCAGCATTACTCAGACTAATAAAAGAAAAATGCATAACCACTTTTACTCACATTTTCATACATATATATTACATTACACATCATATCAAGTTTTGAAACATATAAAGCTATTTCTTGCATTCAAATTGAAAGAGCAGATATATTTAAACTAAATAAAACTTTTTACATAGCTTAGCCATCTTTTTATAACTACTCAACAAAAAATAAATTAAAAATGAAAATTCAAGTGTGAGAATTCAAATATAATGTAAATGAATATTTAATCATAGAGTCTAGGTAGAAAGCAGAAACCATCCCAGTTGTGTTAACAAATAATATTTAATATAAATAATCATCACCTAGGGATTGAAGAACTGAGAAGACAAATTAGGAAGAATACTGAAATGTCACATGGTAGCAACTACAGAAAGAAAGCAGTACCATATGCCTCGGGGAAACAAATGAGATAGTTCAAACTTATTAAATTTATTGACTTAGTGGAAGGAGAACTGAAATTTAGACTTTAGTAAAAACGATCTGTGTCTGGTGTCTCTGAGATGAGAGTAAGTGCCTACTGTGTCTGGTGAACATAGTTTGACCAGCTGGCACTCAAACCCTGAGGGAACTCAAACCTGAATTGGTAAGTATTGGGGTATGTGATGTAAGGTGGAATCAACTGCCTATTTAAAAGTGTTTATTTCTAATCAAGATCACTTTTTTTGTGCAACTAAATTCTAGATTCATCAGTTCCATGAAGAATTCTATCTTCTTAAGAAAGGCTATTTATGTTGTATTGTATGGTGTTGTTTTTTTTTTCAGCAATAACACCTATATCTACATGTTCAAATAATGTAGTTGAGGAAATAAATCCTTTTCCATTAGATCTCAAAATTTTCTTTTCAAAAATGCATTTTGCAATGAGAATTCAGAAAACTGGAGTTTCTATTAAAGATAAGGACCTAAGAACTAAGAACCTGACTCTAAGGCTCTTCGAAGCTACCTTAGCCCCTGATAGCTATAAAGCAGGTATTCTTCCAAAGGCAATGGCTTGAATCATAGAAAACTAATGACAACAGAGAGGAAGTCACCAAAGTTTGGATAGGGTAATTTTATGATTTGAATTCTCTTTTCTCTGTGTTATTAACATACACATTTACTTAATAATACACACCAATTTGAATAATTCTAGTTCATCAAAGAATAAGAACACAATAAACAGGGTGAATGTCAATTAATTAGTTCCATCAATGCTTACACCTGAAGTTATGCATATTCTCTAAATAAGGAAAATAAGGTTATCTGCTTTGTGATTTACAGATATTTCTTATCCAAGTAAACAAAACCTCGGACTTTCATGATATAATTACTGAGATGAAATGTAAGGGGTAATGGTTCAGTATCTTTTCCAAAATAAAGTGCCCCATTCCTCCAAATTATTTCAGGTTTGGAAGTTATTACACTATACATTTAGCTTTTTTACTTTATTCTATTCTCTCCCAAATATCTTCTTCTATACCACAACTTGTTAACTATAATAAAACACAATATATTTTACCGAACTGTACCATATTTTAGAAGTATAATTGATATAATGATCAACTACACATATTTAGATTACACAACCTGATATATGTGTGTATATATATATGTATTTCTGCCATTGTAAATTAATTTGTATATATATGCTATATTAATGTAATACACACTAGTTGCATTTTTGTATAAATGACACTCTAGCATGTAGACTTTTGGGGATGGATTCTTTCAGTTATCCTAATCATTAGAGCTTCATCTATGCCTGTCATATGTATCAATGCTTCATTTATTTCTATTTTCCAGTAAATTCCACTAAATGAATATGCCATAATTTTTATGTATGCTTGTCTGTTATTTTTTTCTTTTAATTTTGCCTAGCACAAGGAAATCTCCCATAAACTGTACACAATTTATTATTTTAAACATGATTTATGTATGTGTGATTTATTTTCCTTTGGTTAAATAACTAGGGGGAGAACATCTGATTGTATGGCAAGTTTACCTGTAAATATTTAAGAAATTGTCACACTGTTTTCATACCACTAAATAAATATTACTTTAAATAAAAAAATATACAATGTATATTTCCATGAGGAATATTTGAGAAGTCCAGTTCCTCCAAATGCTAATATTTAATATGGTCTGTCTTCAGTTTCCCCATTATAATAGGTATATAGAGGAGTCCAATTGTACAGTTAATTTATATTTCTTCAATAGTTAATAATTTTCATTTTTATTTGTGTATGTGTATATATAGAGAGGCACATTTATTTAAATTTTTGATATCGTTTACACTCAATTAAATTTTGCTTCCCCCATGAAAATAATTATCTGAATTATGTTTTTTCTTACACTATAAAAATAATTTACATGGAAAGGAAAACACTAGTGTGCATGTAATACTGTATTCCTTTTCCTTATCTCAACCAACTTTTCTCTCAAAATGATGTCTCACATACATCTGGGACATACACAGCCTCCATCATTCTGTAAAATCTAACACTTTGAAAGCTTGACTAGGCTTCCCTGCTCTGTAGTGCTATTCACACCCTGCCCTTACATCTATCGCTGAGAATAATGTGGTCCACAAGTCAGTATTCCTTATAATTTGTCAAAAATGAGGAAAAATGGGACTACATATTTTAAGAAAGACTAAATAGCAAAATTATTCAAAATCACTCAAGATTTCTTTTTCTTAAATTCCTGTTTTGAACATAAAAATCTATGTGAGTCCAAGAAGGAGAAGACCTTTCTGTTAACTCAGAAATTGTTCGATTCAGGAGTAGACAAAAATATATTACTTTTATTATGAATTCTAGGAAAAGACCTATAGATAGGAGATGTAACACCTCCATCCCTGTCAATTGGAAGGTACTTCTTAAAACAGTGCTTAATATCATGTGTATTGACTAAACGAAAAAATTACAGATGACAGGACATTTGTTGCTCCTTTTTGAAAAATGCCATTTAAGACATTTGCTATATTTCTTCATAAAGAATTTAGATGAACATTTCTAAAAATGCCTAGGGATACATAAAGTATTGTGAATAAAAGTTTTAGAATTGAATGAAACAACGTCATCTCTGTTTATTTTTAGTAAAGCATTTTTTAAAAGGTTAATCTCCATTTTTATTATCTTCAATTTTTTTTTAATAAACAAAACCTAACCAAATCAAGCAAGTCCAGAGACAATGTCCTTTAGTAAGAAATTTATTATTTTCCTTTTAATCTTGTGTCAGTTGGATTTAGTACAGAATTTCTAACTTTTGAATAGAAAGTTACCACTCCAAGTTTTGCCATCTATATTTGCAACTCCATTGTAAAAAAATTACAATTTACTAAATTTGCTATAACAGACAACTAGAGATTGACTGCCTTTATGCATTTAGTATTTTAACTAGGTCACTATTTCCAGGAAAAAAAATTTAAATACAGTTAAGTTGGTAAAATAATGAATTTCCCCTTAAAAATTGAATTGCTTGATTCTCTATTCCGTTTCAAACCTTTTGGGAAGACGATGTCCTGCACTGAATATCTGATTAATGCTCTAGTTTTTCTCCACAGGAAATGTCTATATATCATGTACATTGAACATTAATGTAATTTCAAAATGTTCACAGAACGTGAAGTCTGTGAATCCAGGCTAACTAAATCCAAGACTGCAACATCCAAGTGTATACGTTGTACCTCTATAAGGATACTATGATGTGGGAGTGGAGTGTGATGAGTTAGAGTTGAATCTCGTGGCATTCAGCTCACTAATACTTATAGAGATGAAAAATGTGGCAAAAATTAACTTCTAATTTATACAAAGATGAAGTATGTGTGTGCTATGATAACTCATAGCTGCCTTTGCAATAAATTTGTTAACCAGAAAAATTGTTTCCATTTAGTCAGTACTTTAAAATTAAATATTAACTCAGACACAATTTAAAGGTATTTATACTGCCAAGAGAATTGAAGTAATCATGACTTTCTTGAAGGTTAATCCTGTTCTATTTTAGCTCTGTATTCTTGCAGAATACCCAGGATATGCTACATAATAATACATTCTTCTTTGGATTAAATTAACTAAGTGTGTATGTGTGTGTGTGTGTGTGTGTGTGTGTGTGTGTGTGTGTGTGTATCTACAATGCACTATCAATGCATTTCAAACCAAAATTACAGATATCCTTGTAAAATCCAGATTTCTTCTTTAAGCTGCTTCCTATTTACTCCAAAATATGTTTTTGCTTTATTGTCCTAGATCTAGAGTTTTCCACAATTGAATAAACCTAAACAAGTAAGAATTTTCAACGTATGCATTGAACATATTTGCCATCACTTCCAAAAACATTGAAATTATCCTTTTGGATTCCTCTCCTTGTTTTCAAATTATTCTAATTAGGTTTTGCAATATTACAGTAAAAAAGATTAAGTTTATTTATTTCTACACAAATTTTATCCAGTTCCATGTGACTAGGTCCATGAGATACTGCGTAATGGAAAAGGAATGTAAAAATAATTAACTATTAGGAAACCTGTGCTTTTGTGCTACAGAATATAATTGTTTACAAATGTAATTCTCTTGCTATGGACACCAAAAAAATAAATGGAAGTTCATAAACAAAATTTTTCTGAATGTTTGAAAAGTATTGCTTATTGGTACTCTTAAAAAAATAATTCAGTGAATAAGTTTGTAGCCAAACAACAAGTTAAATATCAATAATATCAGTTATGAAATGAAAAAAAAATTTGAAAATAAGAAATAAAGAGCAAAGTACAATCAAAAATAAATAACTGGGCTGGAAAACATAGCAATTAATATCTAGAACAACTTAATATATTGCTTATTTTCAAAAAGACACTGTTACAAAATAATATGAGGAGGAATAGCATTTACAATTTTTTTCCTCTTTACATTGTTAGCATATTTTGAACTGTGTTATTTAAATTTCTATCTTCTGTCTTCTAAACTACTTACAAATTACCTTTGATTAGGTACCTCTAGATTTTGCTATCTAGAACTTATAAACTCTATGTCTTTACATGTCATCTTAAATAATTTCTGAGTAAATATTTCTTCCCAACTCTATTGCTGTTTTGTCTTTAAGAAGGGCTCTATTCTTTCATTCCTTCTGGCCACCTTCATTTGATTGGGATAGGCATATGACACAATTTGGGCCACTAACACATGAAGGACATTTATATGTTTATATTTACCTTTAAACTAAATATTTATATATTTATTTATTGGAACTGGTGATTGGACCCAGGTGTGCTTAACCACCAAGCCCTTTTTTATATTTTATCATGATCTTCCTGCCTCAGTTGCCTGAGCTGTGGGGATTACAGGAGTATGCCTCTGTATCCTGCAAAACTAAATATGTATTAAGCATATTTATATTTAATAAGTCTGTATTTTAATAAACATACATTCCCAAATTATCTTTCTTGAATAATAGTCTGTATATTGTTCATCATTGACTGCCAAGTTTAGATTATGAGCCCCCATGTACATTCAACTATCTTTATATGTTTTGTTGCTAGGAAAAACTTTTCTGAAGATTCTGCACTGACTCTCCAAACTGGGAATTCTCCAAACTGTGGGAAATTTGAGATTTGAAGAGCCCAGAGGCCAAGGCCAGGCCAAATATGATGACTGTGTACAGTAACCAGATTGCTCAGTCAGAGTTGTAAATTTAACTTTTCAATGACAAGAGAAATAGTGAATCAGGATCCTATATGACCTCTGCTGAATAAGGCAGTGTTTACATGATATTTTCCATCTCTAAATTTTGAGATCAGAAAATCTAGGAGCTGTCCAACATAAAGTACAATAGATTAGGCTAAATTTGTTTTGCATCATTTCACGCAATGTATGTGTATATGGCTTACAGATAAACCTTAATAAAAATGAACTCATTTTTCCATTGGCCGACCTGCCTATTACCTCCATATCTTGGGCACCCTGGACCCCATGCTGAGACCAGCCAATTTAAGTTCTGTCCATTTCAGGACATTTCCTTTTTCCTGAAGAAAACCTGTTCACTGGGTGGAAATAATCAAGCCTGATGTTCTTCATTCTGAATGTCTGGATTGAGCTCATAAGCCCAGCTCTCCTATGTGTCTGCTTTTCCCTATGCCACCATGAATGGAAGCATCATTCACAGATTTATCTGGAAAAGTCTAATAAAAAAAATTCTAAAAAAAAAAAAATGAACTCATAACGCTGGTTTTGGTGACATCATTTTTCTCCACCATGAATAAACTCTAAACTCTATTACTAACATTAATTTCTAGTCATCAATGTCCTGTTAAAGAACTCACAAGATTTATTTATTTTAATAATGAGCTATAAATTTATTTATTTTAATAACTACAAGTACTAGTTATTAAATATCAACATGTTTGAATTCACATTTTTAAAGCTTATCTTCTAACCTCCTATATATTTAGTCAGTTATTCCAACGTTTTTATTTACTCTCTACTCAGTAATTCTTTTGAACTCTCTCTCAACACCCACATCAATACAACTAAGAAATTGCTGGGACAGGAAAGAAAATTATACTAAGAAAAACAATAACACAATTGAAGAAATATCCAATGTCATGTTTGAAAGTAGAAATGGAATGACAAAGAGCATCAGTACTTATACAAACTTCACCTCAATAAATATAAGATTTTCATTCATTGGAATACATAAGATGATATCTTATCTACCTCCATAAAAGTTCCAGAACACCAGGCCCTATATTTGAGAAAAATTTCTTGCATAAATGAAAGATGGAACTTTTTGAAAAGACCAGTATTTTTTTCCATCCTTTGTCCACTCTTAAGTAACCATGAGTCCCATGGGATAAAAACAACAACAACAAAAAAGAGACAATGGGTATATCATAATCCCCAGAGATGAGGTGCTGTAAGTTAGCAGAAAACAGAATTTCAATAGTTCAAGGATTGTGTTATTAATGAACTTCACTGGTGAGTGTTAAAAAACCAGACAAGAGAGAGAAGAAAGAGAAAAATACTGATAAGCAAAACAGATTAGACCTGGGAAATTACTAAAGATCTAAAGATAGATCATTATTTTTTAATTAATTTTTTTATTTATATATGACAACAGAATGCATTACAATTCTTATTACATACACAGAGCACAATTTTTCATATCTCTGGTCGTATACAATGTATATTCATACCAATTTGTGTCTTCATACATGTACTAGTTTTTATGTATTCACAGACAGGCTGTCCACAGTTTAAAAGATGAAGACCTTTTTGGTTTTGCAGAAGATGATTCATTAAATTACTAACTTATGCTTCCTGAAAGACAATTGCTGGACACATACTATAGCCTACAAAGAAGTTCATCAAAATTAATATGTCTGCAAAAGGATTCTTTAATCTAAGTCATTTTTTATTCATGCACTTTCAAGGGAATTGTAACAATTCTCTGGAGTTCTCACTCTGTGTAATGTCTCCTCTGTGGTACTCTGGTCTTCAAATTCTAAAAGACTTGACTCTTTTGGAATCCAGATCTATTTCCTCAACTCAGGAGGCTTCTTAGCTCTGAATGAGTTTCTTCCCCTTTAAGCTACAGCCAGAAATATTTCTCTGGGCATCAAATTGGGTCAGTCTTGGAGCCTTTTTTCTTCTTCCCCTCTCAATGCCACTCTCCTTCACAGTCTGATGACCAAGATCCTGAATGCATTGTTCTCTATATTTGGTCAGATTTTTTCTAAGAGGGTAAAACTAGTCCCTTTTACTCCATCTTAACTATATATAAACTATATTCTTTTGACACTCTGTGTGTGTATGTGTACACACACACACACACACACACACATATATATATTTATATATGTATATATATTTCAAATCAGTCTTGTTTCATACCAATTTCATTTAAAATGTGTTTGTTTATTTCTGTGCATGAATAATTCAAACAGTGCTTTCTTTTTTTTTCTTTCAATGTTCAGGATTTTCCAGGATGGATGGATACTTTCTAGTGATTAGAAAACAGCAGCTATATCATGTTTTATTCAGAGCTTCAACAGTTTATACCTGTGTCTATAGTTTCTGTTATCAGCATATAGATATTAGAATTCTAAATGCAGATTGGGAAGTAGGTTTTCTTGTTGTGTCTTACAGGCAAAGAGCCATCAGCTTATTAGAAATATCACCCAATGAGTAGGTTTGAGATAAGTAAATTGGTCAATTAACCTTCTGCTTATCACCATTTGCTCTCTTGATTCTCTTTGATATCTGTGTATATATTAAAAATATGAGTGGTGTGCCTAGTAAAATAAACAACACAAGTAAAGAGTAGCAGAAAAAATGGTCTTATTTACTAATAATTAATGTACATGATACACATCAGCTTCCTAATTATTTTATTGTTGTTTTTATTTTTACTATTATAAATTACATTCTCTAAATATTAGAACATATAGTCTATAGTTTCCATGATACAAATGGTGAATGAGATATGCTTTCTAAATAATTACCAGTTTATCAAGTGTCTGAACATTCATTTTCATCTTCATAGGAAAGATATTAATATTTTTTCTTATAGTTTATCATCAGAGGCTTGAGAATATAATTAGTTAGTAGCAATAAAATTTACTGGTTTAAGTGCCTTATGGATTGTTTATCTAGTTTTTAATTTACTCAAATATTTATCTTTAAAAATAATTTATTTATGGTAGCATATATTCAAACTGCTTAAAGAACTGAGGATAAGGGATGAATAAAGGCATTATTTTGGCACCTAGAAGGGGAAGAGACAAGTACTAGTTATTAAATATCAACATGTTTTATGTAATTATTACTTTTATACTTCTTTGGCAGAGTATATATCCTTTTCATTTAATAATCAATTCACATTTGCACACAATGCACTAGGTATTGGGCAATCATAAAGGGCAATTGCTTTGGTCCTGTGATTTATTTGATATGGTGGGATATTCACAGTCTGACCTTAGGAAAAATTGCAAATTCAGTGACAGGTTTCTCATCAAAGGCTGTTACTTGAGACATATTCTCACACACAAAGTGAAGTGGAAAATTGAGACAATTCTCTAGACAATTAAGGTTGTTATTTAGGGTTGTATTACCTAGACAATTGCCTTAATTCTCTATTTCACTTTTTTATGTGTAGATATCTTATTTTAATAAGACATCTCATTAAAGTGTGTGGGAGAATATGTGTGTGCATGTGTATTTGTTTAAATGGTTCTACTAATGTAGATACAAACTTGTAATGCCAGTCAAATAATTCTTAAGTTGTCTAGCGGTGGGGAGCAGTATTGTATTCCAGTTTAAATCCTTGTGTTATAATTACTAACAACATATCTGATGTTGACATGTTCAGACATTCAAATCTTCAATTAAATAGAAAGTACCCTACTTTCTGTGAGAAAACCAAATTTTGAAAAAGAAAAAAGAGCAAGTTATCAGGAAAATTTAAAAAATCTATACACTGAAACCCTTAAGAGTTTACTGTTGTACTAATTCTGATCCCCACTTCAAAGTTGTAATATTTGCACATGGGCTTGTAAAGCTTATGTATGCAAAATATTCCAAACTACACAAATAAACTAAAAGGTCTGCATGATGAAATAAAAATCAGTAATGAGAATATTTCTTGTAAGGAATAATTCTCACCTTGAATCAAGCATGAAATAAAAATCAATGAAATAATGTGAGACAACCATGCAAGTTTTCTTTTAATGAATTGTGTCTTAATAAATATCACATTCATTCAAAACCTTCATCCAAAAATATTATCTACACCTTAACCATGCCACTTTATTCTGATTGAAAATTTCACTTAACTAAGCATGAAAAATGGTTGTGAAAGGAATGAGATTCCAAAATATTATTTGTTGTGTATAACTAACATGTTTTATCTCCCCTTTATAACATTTAAAATATAGGGGGATATTTCTATTATATATTTTAATTTACATTAGAAAATGTTTCCAAGTTTGAAATTTCCTTTTTTTTCTAACTACATGGCATGACCACATTATAATAATCTATATATTATGGATCATATAGTTTTATAATAAATATAAATAATAACAGAGTATTATAGTATTATATATATATATATATATATATATATATATATATATATATTTCTTCTTTAATGAAAGTGTTTTCTCTTTTAGAAACTAAAGCATAACCCTAATTTTTTATTTAAATTTATGTGTGTGTGTGTGTTTGTGTGTGTTTGTATGTGTGTTTTCATTTTCTGTCACTTGGCTTATTATTTAATTCCTAAGAGGCTAAATAATCCTTGATTAAAGGAAAATAAGAGAATATATTATCTGGCTTCCAACTAATTGTAAGAATTCCTTTAAAGTAGAGAAGACATGGAATGAAGAAGATAATGCAAAAATGTGCATTTACAAATTTTTAAAATACTTCTGCAATGAATTATAGATTTCTTTTGCAAAACGGAGTGTCTTGGTAAATACAAAAGTAAAATAAATTTCATAAAAATTATAGTTATAATATTACAAGTTATAACATTACTAAATATCTAAGTTATAATATATTTCATTCACTTCTTAAAAACAAGAAAACAAATGATTATAGAAAAATCATAAAGAAATGTAATATCTAAGATATGTACTCATATAACATAAAGTTAGATTTGGTAAGTCTTTTTATTTAAAGATAATGTTAGAATGAATCGAAATCCAAATGCCTATAGAGGTAGACAACAAACATGAAGAATTAAACCAGATAGTACAAGAATACAAGCAATACAATGGGGTTAGCAACAAATTAAAGAGTTCAAGTTCCATCTGAAGAGATTTCTCTTGTAAAAATAAATAAATACAACACTCTATGAACTTATTGAATCCCACATTAGACTTGTCTGTGACCCAGAGAGCTGCAGTCACAAGCTCTGCATCCAATGTCTCAGCAGCAGAGACACATTTGGGAAAATGTTGGCTTGGGGTACAACAGTTAGAAATAAAGATTGGTGTTACAACTGTATTGAGTTAAAAAAAAAAAAAAAACTAGTACAAACTATAATTTCCTGATGAAAATTGTCTACAAATGAATAAGCAAAACTTGCCACTTTGTATACAGCAGTTTGCCCTTACCTGCAACTTCCCCTTCCACAATTTGCTACCCAGTCAATTAAGTGCTGAAAATATTAAGTGGAAAATTCCAGAAATAAAAAATTTATAACATTTAATTTACACTCCTTTCTTGGTAGCATGATGAAATCCTTAGCATGATTCCACTGTGTTCTGCCCTAAATGTGAAGCATCCCTTTGTCCAAATTAGACACAGTATATACTAACTTCCCATTATGTCATTTTGCATGGATATCAGATTGCCTATCCTGGTATTGAAATGCTGTGTCCAAGTAGCTCGTTTTTGATTAAAAAATGCCTGCAAAGCACAAAATACTGGTGCAAAGGAGGCAACAGAGTATAAAATTTGTAAGGATAGACTAACTTTTGTGACTTGGTTTTATGCATCCACAGGGGGGCTTGGACTACATCTCCTAAAGACGCTAGAGCTAATATACTAATTATTTTGGTATTGGTTACAAAGGTTAGGATACTAAATTATTACTTGAAAATTACAACTCTCTATAGCTTATAAACTAATAATAAATAGAAATTTTCCTATATAAATGTATTTCTAGTTTATTTTCTCCTTGAACCAGCAAATGCCATAATTTCATTCTTCTTTACATCTAAGTAAAATGTCATTGTGTATTTAGGCCATGTTTTCTTTATCCATTCATCTATTGATGGGCATCCATAGCTTGGCAATTGTGAGTTGTGCTGCTCTAAACATTGATGTGTCTCTATCACATATGCAGACTTTAACTCTTTAGGAAAAATACAAAGGAGTGGGATAGTTGGATCATAAGATTATTCCTTTCCTAGATTTTTGAGGAATCTCCATACTACTTTCCAAAGTGTTGTACTAATTTATAGTCCCACCAACAATGTATGAATATAGATTTTCCCAAAATCTTTAAAATAATTCATTATTAATATAATTTTTATGATTTCTATTCTAATTGGAGTGAGATAAAATCTCAACATAGATTTTATTCTTATTTTCCTGATTGGTAGGAACTTTGAACATTTTTTTCATATATTTGTTAGCCATTTGAATTTCTTCTTTTGAGAAGTGTCTGTTTTGCTCTTTGGTTCATTTACTGATTGGGTTCTTTGTTTTTCAGTGTTAAGGTTTTTTAATTCTTTACATATTCTGGATATTAATCCCATGTCTGAGGATCATTTGGCATAGATCTACTATTCTGTAGGCTATCTACTCATGCTCTTATTTCTTTTGCTATGCAGAAGTTTTTTTTTTTTTAATTCGATATCATCCCATTTATTGATTCTTGCTTTTACTTCTTACATTTTAGGTGTCTTGTAAAGGAAGTTTTTGCCTTTGCCAATATGCTGGAGTATTGATGCTATTTTTTCTTAGCTGTTGTAAAGTTTCTGGTCCAATTCCTAGGTTTCTAATATATTTTGAGTTTTTTGCAGGGCAAAATAGGGTTCTAGTTTCATTCTTCTACATACTGATACCAGTTTTCCTAGCACCAATTGTTTAAAAGAAAAAAGCTGTCTTAACTCCAGTGTATGTTTTTGGCACCTTTGTCAAGTATCAAATGACTGTATCTATGTGAGTTTGTCTCTATTTCTTCTGTTCTATTTCATTGGTTTTCATGTCTGCTTTTATGTTCAATACTTTACTAGTTTTGCTTCTATAATTCAATATTATAATTTAAGACTAGGTACTATGATATTCCCAGCATCATTCTTTTTGCTTATGATTGCTTTGTCTATTCTGGGTCTTTAATTATTCTAAATAAACTTTAGGACTATTTTTTCCAGTTCTGTCAAGAATGTCATTGGTATTTTGATGGGGATTGCCGTGACTCTATATAGCACTTTTGGTATATGGCCATTTTGACAATATTAATTCTGCCTATTCAAGAACATGGGAGGTATCTCCATCTTCTAGGATATTTTTCAATTTCTTTTTTCAATGTTCTATAATTTTCATTATAGAGATTTCCACATCTTCGATTATATTAATTCCCAAGTATTTTATGTTTTGTTTATTGTGAATGGGGCAGTTTTCCTGATTTCTTCCTCTGCCATTTCATTATTGGAGTATAGGAAAAGGGGACAAATTCCACAAAAATAGCAGGAAGATCAGTGGAGTAGAGGAAAGGAAGAAGGACAAAAAAAAGGGAGGAGTAGAAGGAGAGGGAGGAAGGACTGGAAAAGCAAAGAAGAGTAGAATGAAATTGACCGAATTATGCTCCATATATAAGTGAATATACCCCAGTGAACTTCAGATTTATGTCTATCTATAAAATCCCAAATTAGGGGCTGGGAATATAGTTTAGTTGGTAGAGGGCTTGCCTCACATGCATAAGGTCCTGGATTCAACCCCCATCACCACAAAAATAAATAAATAAATAAATAAATAAAGCACCAAATTAAAATAACTATAAACAAATAGCAGGAGTCCAGTAGAGCAGAGGAAAGGAAACAGAAGAGGGAGGATGGGCAGGAAAGAGGAAGTACTGAGAACCCAAAATGAAACAAATAATATTCCATGCACGTAAGAGTATGTTAAAATGAATTCCAATATTATGTACAACTAAAATGCACTAATAAAAACATAAAAAGATAAATATAACAAATAAAAACTTATAAAATAAATTCAATAGATAATACTGTACAAAGTATCAAGCATACAGAAATTAGTATAATAGAAAACTTTTACACCATCAAGGAATTTCATTCTGTAGGGGGATAAAACTAAAAATAAAACAAAGTAATTGCTAATATGTTAGTGATAACAAATATTATGAAAACAATTGAACAATTATTTGGAAAACATTAATGAGAAAGGAAAGTTACTATTGTTAGAATAGAATCTATGAGAAGGTGGCTTTTATACAGACCAGAATAAAATGAGGAAATGAGAAAGCTAATTATGGCATAATATTATCCCAGCTGTAGAGAAAAATAAGTGCACTGATGCCTTTCGTGATTTTAAGTACGAAACGAGGAGCAATGAGAGTTTGGGTGAGCTCAGTGATAGAGTGTCTACCTAGAATGCACTAGAGCCTAGATTCAATGTCCAGCCACAGAAAAGTTTTAAAAAAATTTTAAAAATGTAAAAGGCCAATAAAGCAGAAATGGAATGAATAAATAGCACAGATGGTGTTAGTTTATGTATTCAAAGAGGCAACCAAGAGCCCATTTATATATTTGAGAAAGCATTCTGATGTCTGTGGGTAGAAATTACAGCATAATAGTAGGATCAGAAAACTACAAAACTATTACAATGATTAAAAAAGACAAAAAGAAAGTAGCTTTAATGAAATAATATGGTATTGTGAGAAATTAGAATATATGGAATATATTAAATAGTATTGCAAAATGTGCTGAATTTCTAGATGCAGGGTATGATAAAAAGAGAACTCAGAAAAGACTTCAAGACTTAGGCCTGACTATAGTAGGATGGATATGCTGAGATAGGAATGCCTGGGAATAAGTAGATTTGGGAGGTACAAAAGCCAAAGATCAATTCAGAATATGTTAAGTTTGAAATCTCTAAAAGACACCCAAGTTGAAAGGCCAGATAGAAGTAGGATACTTGAGTCTATAGTTTATTGTTGTCATTGGAGCTACAGATATGTAAGCTATCCCCACCTGAAGATGTGATTTAAGTTTACAGGTCTGAATGAGCTAACCTCAAGATCATTTCAGACCAAAGGTTTAAAAACAGTTCAGGGTTCAGAGTGATGAGGAGGATGCAGGAAAGAAGTCCAACAACAAACAGTGAGGTGACATTAAAAATGAGAGATGCTCAGAAGTCCAAATGAAGCAATAAAAGAAGACAGAAAGCAGCAGGTTGTGTTATACCCAATGGGAAGTTTAGAAAGTTGATAGCTTGGAATTATTTGCTGCTCCCAGCATTGTGAGGGTCATTAAAGAACTCCAGCAATTACATTTACTAGAATGAGGTTAGAAAATAAACCTGACTGAAGAACATTCAAAAGACAGTGAACAAACAGGAGCTAAAAAACATAGTTATAAGAATTCTTTGAGGAAATTTTTCCTGTTAAGATGGGCTAATGCTGGAGAGAGGTATAGAGTCTCCAAGGATTTTGAAACTTGTGAAACATGAGCTGTTACAAAGGATTTGTAAATAGTTGGAAATAATCAAGAGGGAAATAGCTGAGGAGGAGAATGTGACAGAAAATCCGATGAGTAGGTGAGGAAGGATTGATCAGACACAAACAAGAATGTGAGCATTTTGTATGATTTCCCCCTGCTCAGCCAGGGAAGGCAGAGGCTGCAGGTATAAGCAATGTTGTAGAATAAAATGTGGGAGAAATGGAGATTCTCCTTTGCTTCCTTCTGTTTTCTTAATCTAGTCCTAATGTATTCATCAGACTTTGTAGAAGAAAGAGGGATTGCAGTTGTCATAACCAGCTAGAAGAGAGTACAGTAGTCCCCTCAGAGGTTTAAGGATCCATTTGTCTGGTAAACTGGTAGGATTACTATAAAGTATGGAAAACTGTATAGGGTTTCCAGTCATGAGTTTGAAGTTATCTCAGGAAGCATTTTTAAGTTCTAATACCTGTGTGTGTGTGTGTGTGTGTGTGTGTGTGTGTGTGTGTGTACACGAACATGTGTGTTCCTTAGGAATTGGTATGTATGTGATCCTGTCATTCTTTTCCAATTTTAATATATTTTAATTCTTTACTTGTAGGTTTTACTACATACTAAGTTTAGCACAAATACTATATCAAGAATTGTAATAAGACTTTTATACCAACTTCTAGTTATCTATTCCGTTTTCAGTATTTTGGGGACCACACTAGAAGGACAAACTGACTACATTTTTATTAATCTTTTATTTTCCTTAAAATAATAATTTACTTTAATAACTCTATAAACTATTTGATCACCTTTAGGCAATTTTTATATTAGAAGCCAAATCCTCCTAACAAATGTGTGTGGGGTGGAGTGTTTGCAACTATTTCTCTTTTTTTAATAAGGAACTGATATGCTAAATGCTTTTAAATGGAGAGATTTGGGTTGCTATTATCTTAGCTATAATTCTTTTCCTTTGGAACATCCAATCTGCTTGATTTGCATAAGTGTTGTCCAGAGGCCCATCTCTTAAGGGCTTGGTCTTCAGCCTGTGCCAATTTTGGGACATGGTGGAAATTTCGACAGATGGGGCCTCCCAGGAAGTCTTCTGGTAACTGGAGGTGCACTCTTGAAGGGAATAGTGAGACCCCAACCTCTTCCTTTTTCTCTATTTTTTACCTCCCAGCTTCCATGAGGTAAACACTTTGCTAAACCACATATTAACAGCCACAGTGTGCTGCCTCCCTTGAGGTCGTAAAGCAGTGGAGCCAACCAACCATGGTCTGAAACCCCTAATAGTGTAAGCTAATAAAAGAGTTTTTCTCTTTTCAAGTTGATCCTTCAGGTATTTTGTTAAAGTAATGGCATCTGATTATCACACAAAGTAAACAATTCCTCTGGTCTGTTCAATGACATTTATACTGAAAGATTTCCTATGGTTAATAGCCTGAAACTTGATTACAATAATGAATCTTTCTTTATCCATGTCCTTAGAATTGGAGGAAACAGTAGTTTCAATTGCAAACTATGAGAGAATACTCTGAAAGATATTCTCATATTGACTTATTTCACCTCTTTTCCACTCATCTAAGCACCTCTTCCCATGAAGTTTTTCAAGACTGAAGATTAAATTTTCAAACCAAAGAAATTCTACTTGCAATTTTTTTCTTTTTCATTATTATATTTCCCTGACACAAGTAGATATGTAAGATGCCCTTTATAAAACAAGCTTGAATATAGGTGAAAAACCATGTCATTATTGTTAAGAAATATCACCATATGAAAAAAAATCTGAAGTGAGCAAAAAAGTTAGAAAAGTGTGAATTTTGGAAAACACTTGCACTTCCACAGCATTCATATTTACAATTTTAGTGCTATATTCTTTTCTTATACCCTTCTTTCCAATCTTTTTCTGTTGTAATTGTGCAGAATAAGTATGACAAATATTGACTGAGAGTATTGCCAGGTAGATAAATATCTTAATATCTGCCTATTAGGTGGCAGAGAACCACAGAGAGAAAATGGCTTTTTAATGGCACTATGCAATATAAGCCCAAAACATTGAAAGTTAAAACTGATGACCTCTCACTTCCTTGGATAATATAATTGTTAAGGAATTTCTCCTCAAAAGGACTAAAGTCACCACCTGACAAAATGGTTTTAATGAGTCAACTAAGTCAGATATATACATTTGAATCAATCATAAAATTCAGAGTGGACTCTTATGACATATGATATGAAGATATTTAGTATAATGAATTTTAATAAGTTTCAGCAAAGATCTCTTTCATGTGCATTAGAAATATGATCTTTGAAGACATTCAAAGTATTTTATGAACAAATAAATTTCAATTATATGACTGGCACAAATAAACTTTTAAAAAATTTTGTCCATATATACAAGCACTTTCTATATGCTTTGATTTTAACAAAGAGTTTGGCAAAAAGCTTTAATCCTGGTTATGCTGAATTTGTTAAAGGTCAACTTCCTCCACCCACCTATCTCAGCATATTATTAATGATTCTGATTTTTTAAAGCCTAGATAATGAACTGCAACAATGAATATGTTACAAATGTTGATTTTTACATAAATTTAAGTTGTTATCAATTTTAAACACTTTTTCAAAAGCAAAACTTTAGGCTTCAAAATAGAATTTATGAAGGACAAGCTATTCCTTTAAAAAGACATAACTTTAAAAGGAAAAAAAAGAGAATAAAACCAATTGTTGTTTTATAATCCTGTTCAGTAAATCCAACAAAAAAAAATTTCCTAGATTTTGTTTTTTGAAATTATTGAATCACCATTAGGAAATAAATGAGAGACTATGCTTTTATGTTTTTTAATTTAAATCAAAAATCATGTTCTGATTTAACCCAATTAGCACTTTTTTTTTCTGAATGCAACTATTCTGTAAGAAACTAAAGAGGAGAAACTAAACTTTTGAAATTAATATTTTAGGTAAAAGTTATATGAGAGGAATAAATGAATGATGGTATAACAATAGGAAATATGAAAAATAAAGGAAATAGAATAGTGGGGGAAAATCAAAGTAAAATTCAAGGTTAATGATTATTGCATATTCTGTGCCCTAAATACAGAAGGTAATCCTTTTAGCTAACCAATCTCAGTTAATCTGACAGCAGCCACCTGAGGCAAGTTGGTATTATCAATCCTGTTTTACAAATGACAGTACTCTGGCTAACCATAATTGATGGCAGCTTTTGTGTACTACAAAATCATAAAGATGTTACTGGTGATAGATATCAGTTAAAGCAAAGAATCAAGAAAAATAATGTGAACACCATATACAGGCATTAGAAATGTTATTTTAACTGAATATATCAGTTTACATTCATTATTGGAAATAAAGCTGTTAAGTATGGGATGATGGGATTTCTTCAAGTTCTACATTACAAAGACAACTAGAATACACAGTCATGATTTTTAGTGTAAATTTGCTAAATTAAAGTGAGAAATTGAAGAGATTTGTAAAGCATTCCAAATCCACGATCCTAGATTTTCATATTTTTGTCAAATATTTTTACTCTTCTTTTTGTACCTTGTTCAAAATCAATGTTTAGAGACATCTTTATAGAGATCTTCGAAAACACTTGTTACTTTCATAAAACAGTATGTATTTTCCTCATTATTAATAAACCCATTTATATAAAGTTTATTTAAATTATTACATTATATGAGATAATTATACACACATAATCTTAAAGATTATTTTCATAGAGCTTACCTTATAGCAGCCAGGTTGGTGTTTCAGAAAGAAGTCTTGATATTTTGTAAGCAAAAGGCCACAAAAATTAGAGAAAGATGAAGAAATTTGGTTGTGGGAGTTTCTGCAATAATAATAATAGCTATTAATTATTCACTTAATGAGTGTTAAGTCCTTAATACATTGCTAAATGGAAAGTTTCTTCGACCAATTAAATTTAGTAGCTTACTTGAGCAATTATATATGAAACTGAATAAAACAAACACAATAAAGTGATTCAAGAATTAGGCTCCCTCCAGAACCAGAACAGGTTCTAGGAACAACCACCACCAACAACATAATCTGCCAGAATTTACAGAGAATGGAAGTAAAATAAAGAGACAGCTTAATTGGATGTGGCTTACTTGGTTAATTGGTTACAGAGCTCCCTGCAATTAACTGAGGCTCAGCTACTGTGATTAAACTCTATATTCTTTTGGTCTGTTGGGCCCAGTACAGAGGCTTAGTCCAAGTCAATAGCCTCCTTCAAATTTTCATTTAACAACCTATAGTCTCTTTCATTGTCACAACGGTTTGAGATAAGCTTTATTACTCACACTTGACAGATGTAGATAACAAAGTCTAAATATCCTCTCTAGGTTATTATCAACTGGCATGGAATATTTAGATATGTGCTCAGAGACTCAAAAATAGAATATTGGGAACTAGGACTGAATCACATGCCAATCTCATTCTAAAACTCTTAACTACTACAAATAAGCAAGGCAAATGGGATGACTTACAATATATAGTGCATGCTCATTGTGATGACCTTGATATACATCTTTCAGAACCTCTAACTGCAGTATGCATACATGTTTGCAGGTATGATATGAAATGCTCTGAAACCTATCTCCTCATCTGAACAAAGGCTGAACTTTTCAATGGATGCTTCTAGCCAATGACTAAGAGGATACTAAAGCTGGTCCACTGTAGGAGATGAATGACTCATCTAACACACCTAAGGGAAGACCTGTACTCCACAAGTTTCCTTAAGGTTCTTGTGTACGTTTCTTCACACTGCACTGCAGTCCACAATCTGCCTTTGCATGTTACTTCACTCTCCCTTCCTGCCTTTCTTCTTCGGTTTGCAGGAATCAAACATGAATTACGCACCCCTGGTTTTCTCCATCTCCCCACTCCAACCTATTTTCCTCTAGTATTTCCTCCAATAAGTCTTCAGCATGATTTATTCCTCCTTGATTTGTGTTGTGTTGTAGAGAATCTAGACTAATTCATTAGATGACTCTTATATCTGACAAAAAATAAGTTCTGGATTATTTTTTATCCAATTACTCATCTCTATTTTATTTTTCCTTGTATTTCTCATCCCTTATTTTCAAGATGGATTTGAAATGTAAATAAAATGATAGATGAGATAATCTTTGAATACAATGTAAAACAAATGTGTAAATATTAGTTTAACAAAATTTATTTACTGCATAAAGATGTAATGAATACCTTGGGTCTTCATTATGTGAATAAATACACTTACCAGTTGTTAAAATATAACTATATGTCTATGAATATTTTCTTAAGTGGCAAAATAGGTAAAGAAAAGAATGGTAATAAAAGCCATATATATAGTTCTGAGTTGTACAAATTATTTTCCAAAGTCCTAACTCCACTTAGTTTTGAGCTGCATATTGGGGGGAGATAGAAGAAGGGCAGTGTGGTGTGGAATAATAATGGTTTTAAAGCTGCATGTTTTGGTCAAAGGGCTTGCTTTACCTGTTCAGCCATGTGATTTCCCTGAACATCTATCTCCTCATCTAAAAATGTATGCTAGTTAAACTACTTCACAGATCTATTATGATGCTTAATATATCTAAGTTATAAAAAAATTTGATCACTTACAATGTAATAGGTGATTAATAGTATTTGCAGTACCTTGCTCAGGTTAGGGATTAAGAATACAGAACTGGATCTCAACTGTACAGGAAATAATAAAGATAATGATAGTTTGCTTTAGTATGTATTATCTGTATGCTGTATGAGAAAAGCTTTATAAATGCTATTTCATTTACTGAAAAAAAAATGATTGTGATGAACATTATTAGCTTGATTTTACAGGTTAAAAACCTGAGTGTCACAGACAGAAGTAAAATTAAGGGTCAATCAGGAAATAATCAAGTGAGGAGGGTGGTGTAAAATTGCAATCTGATGTGTCTAATGCTATAAAGTCTGTGCTCATAACCCTAATATATTATTTTTATAAGACCAAAAACCTAATATATATGGAAGACTGAGCAAGCTAAAGAGGAAGGATGAACGATTTCCCTGCCCTGTTATTACTAAAACTCCTGAAAAAAAGAGAGTAATAATGGGAGTGCTTATACATTGCCCTCCTGATGCACAGAAATAGCAGGAGCTTGTCCTCCCAAGGAAAGCAGAATTATCCTTCTGTCCCCTAACCCACAGATATTCAGTCAATCTTTAAGAAAATGACATGTAATCTTATTTCATGTCTATACCCAAGGACTTTAAAGTACTTCTACTCTTCTCATCCATTGTGAAGAAGTCAAATAGGGTAACCCGCCAGAGCATTAAATATATGCTTACTCACAGTAGGTGTAAGCATTTATTCAGGAATTGAAAGTTGTAAGTCAATTAAAAGTGAGGGAAAAAAACAGTAAAAAGTGTAAGATGCTAGTCTTCATGAGGCCTGAACTAGATATTTTTCACAGTATCACTTCCACCATATTCTTTATGACAGAGCAGAGAGTCAACCAAGATTCAAGAAGAAATTCTCCAGAAATGCAAATCCAAAAGAACTGTCTAAAATTCTGTGAACATCACAAAGAAAAAAAGATAAATGTTTAAACAGATATAATCGTTACTTACCCTGATATGATAATTTTGCATCATATACATCTGTTGAAGTATCACACTATACTCCATAATACTGTACAAATCACTGCACAATGATTGTAATAATAAAATAAAAAATTGTAGCTACCTTTAATTTGCTAAAGGATTGAATATTATTTCATGGATCTTTTCCTTCTTTTGCACATACATGAACATATATTCCGTTAAGTTATAAGATAGATTACTTTCGGTCAGCAAAAGACAAATATTTTATGACAGTCACTATAATTGGATTTATGTACTTATTATTCTGTTTTTGCTCAATTTTGCTTTATACACAAAATGTACAATTTAATTTTAGTCACTGTATCCTATTTTTATGTAGCATACATTTAGATATATTTTTATTTTTCTTATATATGAAATGATGAATTAATTGCTATTCTGAGAAAATTCAATTCATAATATTTCCAAATTGAAAATTTTCTTCAATCAGAACATGCAATCAAAAGTTAGAGAGGAACAAAATATCACAGGTTGCATTATAATTTTCTTACACATTTGGAATATGAAAGACTAACGGTTAGAATATGAAACATTAAGTGTTAATATAAAAAAGTAAATTGATGCAATTTGTAGAGCAATTACCCTAATAAGAAATTTACTTTCAGACCCCTTTTAATCAGATATTAATTATACCTGTTTTTCAAGGAAACAGTGCTTAAGAACTGAAATATCTAACCCAATCACGCAATCTTGATTGGTAGAATTGATATTTAATGCTAGTATTTATTACACCAGTGGCATTCATAAACACTGTGCTATGTTGATTCCTAAATGCTTCCTGAATTTCAGGCCAGCAAATTATTTCTCTGTAGAATTTTTTCATGAGACCACAGAGATAAAGAACATAAAGTACTATAAATATTACTAAGCACTTAAGCCCTTAGTTCTATTTACTGTATTCTTAACATGTGTTAATAAAACATTAGCATCTTGTTTGCTATGTTCTTATAGTACTAAAATGAAAACTCCTAAAGCTAATGCAGCATCAGAGTATTCACTTAAGCCACTTTCTTCAGATTTACTTAAATAAATAAATAAATAAATAAATAAATAAATAAATCAGAAAGAAAGAAAGAAATCCTAACAAGTTTTTTCTTAAATACCCAGAAAAAAATTCATGAATTCACTATAATATAAGCTAATTGTATGAGGAATGCTATTCCTTGCATCCAATTCAATATACTGTATTTCCATAGTTGGTATTTCAACTCTAAACTTGGGGAGAGAGAATACTACATCAATTTCTAAGTAGTACACTTTAAAATATAACATTAATATACCATTGTTAATGGGAAATGCCTTTGACCAAGAGGTGTTTGGAGTTAATTAAAGTGCACTAATTGTTGAAAGTAAAAGCAAAATTGAACAAATTAACATAAAAACAAACATGCATTAACAAATATTTTTTATAAAGTAGCTAGTTTTTTCTTTAAAGCATTTAATACAAACTGGAAACATACATGAGCAAAAAATGGTTCCGGTAAACTCATAAAATTCATAGGTGGGATATACACAAATTAAATGAGAAGTAACACAGTTAAATTATTAATGAAAGCTTGAAATATATTTTTCCCATCTTTAATGGGACAAATTGATATGTTTTCTACTGTTGTAAAATAATCCCTACAAACCTCAAGTGTTTAAACAATATCTATTTATTGTTTCACAGTTTTTATGGATAAGGAGTCTAGTACAGGTTACCTGGGTCCTATGCTAGTTCTCAATGGACTGAATTCAAGATGTCAACAAGGGCTTTGATTCTCATTGCAGGCTTGTGGTCTTCTTCCAAATTCATTAAATTTTTCTTGATCTGATCCACCTCTGTGCATCTGCATTACCCCTTGCAGTTTGCAATGATCATTCTCAGTTTTTTTGTGGCCATCCACATTTTCTTGCTGCATGGCTCCCACAGGCAGTTTGCAGCATAGCTATTTAACTCTTTCACATCAGCTAGAGTGACTGTGTCTTTCTATTCCTTTCAGTCTGACTCAATGAAGTCATGTATGTGTAATATGGCAATGGGAATAGCTAGCCCATCATATTCACAGGTTCTACCCATAATTATAGGCCACAGATTATACAAGTATAGGAGGGAGCTAGAAGCTCAGACACTTCACAATTCTTCATAAATCCCTTTATTATACAAAGTAAGAAGAAACATTTACTATTTTTCTAATGTTAAAGCATTTATTCTTCAGTTCCTAGTATGAATGTGCTATATAAAAGTCAAGTAAGATATGGCTCATGCTTTCCTAAAGCATACACTCTTGTGGTCAAGAAGTATAACTGAATAAACAATCTGATAAATGATAGGGCTAAGTAATAAAGTTGCACTGATATCATAATAGCGGGCTACATAATTCAAACAGTAGGGTAGGGAGATCATTGTGAATTGAGACTTGGATCAAGTTTTAAAAACTGAGTAGTAACTTGCTGAACCAGAAGCATGCTTGGGTAAGGAAGATTACCTAAGAAGACGTGAATTAGTATAAAAATGTTAAAGGAGTGTAAGTAGCTTTGTGTACTTTGAAGTATTGGTTCCTATAATATGAAAGTAGCCTCATCTGTAATTCCAACACTGGTAAAATCTATAGTGATTTAATTAGAACTAGGATGAAATATATTGAACTAATTAGAGCTAGATCCCTGCTGTCAGAGTGAGTTATGTTTTAACTAATTTTGGTGGCTGAAGTCCACACTTTGTGATATGCAGTAGATAACTTTTTAGTTCCTTGTAAAATATTTCGGAAATTTATTTAAAGCTAATTTATATAGCATAAAGAGTTTACTATAAACATTGGCTATATATTGTAACCTATAGCAAAGAACATAAGTTTTTAATCATTATTATAATATGTAAGAGAACTGACAAGTTATTAGTTGTGTAAATGTGATGCTATAGACACTTAATATTAATCATAAGGAACTCTAACATTCACACTTTAGTGTATTAGCCACATCCCTGAAGAAGCAAATGAATGAATGAATACATACATACATTTTTAAAATTAGATCATCCTCTCCTATGTTCAGACGAAGAATCTGCCATCACCTCTATAACAGTAATGATTTTGACTATCTCATATTATCAAAGTTCCTTTGTTGCTTTTTTTTCCCAATTAATCCAAACCTATCTTATGTTCTGTGATTTTTAATCCTTTAAAATGACAGAGTTGACATGAAGATATCATTATATTCTAAAAAACAGAAAAGCATTGGAGACGTGTATTATGAAGACGACATAGGAAGAACTTCTTTGCTCCACGCTTGCTGGGTGAGGTGGTGTACCAACAGGAGAGCTGGAGGCTGGCTGCTTGAGCTTGGATTCCTCCTGATGTTTGTGCACCACATAACCTAGAAATACTCTCTGTGAAATGGAGATCATGAGAATCCTATCTAACTGAGAAGGTAGTTAAAATATTAAAAGAATAACAATGTGAAATTCTTAAAAGAGTAGAAGGCTCAGAAAGTTTTCGCTGTTTGTTATCAAAGAAATATGTGTTTGTCTTGTGATGTTCAGAGGGAATGGAGCTAGAGCTGTTATGGTATTGGGTGGAACTCCCGTATCACACTCTGTTAAGGTATTCCTCAGAGTCAGACATAGTTCAGAACATGGCAGATTCCCCTAAAACAGAAGCCTCACCAACACTGTAGTCAAGAGCAAAATATTCTGTCATTATTATTATTATCGCTGAAAGGATGGATTTTAGAACTATTAATTGCATGAAGATTGGGAAAGGGTACAGGTTTTTAAAATACCATTTATTAAAATAGCTTCTTATAGTTATTCCACCTGGTTTATAATTCTTTGATTTAGCATTGAAGAGAAAAATTCTAAGAGTTAAAGGAAAAATCCATAGATATTATATCTTTCACATCAAGTTAAAATTTGTAATCTTAATCCCCTCTTTGATCAGTAACAGTAGCAAGCCTCTTCTTCCGAGCTTTTAACCCTACCTTTCCTTGGTGCCACAAGCCTGCTAACAGTGAACAATTGCTTCACACACACACACAGAGTTGCCCTGCATGGCACTTTTCAGCCTGTCCCTCTAATTGAAATATGTAGTAACTTAAAAAGGAAAGAGTACAGAGGAAACGCTCTTCCTGGCAGTGAAATGTGGCCCTGACCATCACACATTGACCTTCCTCCCCAAAGCTGCCCTTTGTTTTACAAGCTTATAGTAGGAGACTATCCAATGCTTTCTGAGTGACAGACAATATTTCACAAGACTCTGACACCTTTTCTGGCCTCTGCTTGCATCTCTCAAAGCAATTAAAAATTTTGAAATTGTAGCTTTCTTCCAAAAAAGCAAATAAATAGTTTTAAAAACCAATGAAGAAGATTAGTGTGAGCCATATCCTCTTTTTTTTTCATATTTACATTCATAATTTTAATGGCACTTGACTCTGAAATCATTCCAGTAAAGCGGAAAATTAATATTTTAATATGTCTACCACTCCAGCAAGTAGAAATAAGTAAAGTGGAATAAGTATAGAGAAGAAAATGTTTTCGTATTAACCATGTTTATGAATATTTATCACTGCTACCAATCAGACAGCTGTCTTTTGGTGTGTCCATTCACTCTGTAAACAGTAAATCACTGCAGAACATACACTAGAAATTGTTTTATATTTTATAGAAAAGGAGAGTGACAATCTCTTTTTAATATTCTTTTGATTACATTTTGTCATTTTTTTACTAAGTTCATCAAAAAGAGTGAGGCATAATTAATTAAAAAACATTATCCAATAGGTTTTTCTTGTAATGACATTATTATCAGTTTTTCTTTATCTAGATCAGAGATAGCAGAAAAACAAGAGGAAATTTCAAAAGGCATAGAACAGCTTTGCTGTCTATGATACTGTGGAAATCTGTTTTACATTAGGATCAAAAGGTATAAGAATTTAATCTATATGACTCTTATATTCACTATGTGTAACCATTTGTTTATTTTTGGAAAGAGTAGGATGAGGATGGTCAAGTTATTCATAATAATAAATAAAAAGTAAAACAGGCAAAAAAGTCATAGTACTCTTAAATGAATCCTTACAATAAAGAAATGAAATTAGATTTTTATATGATGTATATAATCAGCTATATCATTATAATTATTTTATCTAGTCTACTATGGACTATTTCATTGATGTGATGAATACTGTTCAAAAATTTATTCAAAGCATTTTCCACTGCTTTTCCCATTTATATATAAATATATGTATAAGTATATGTATAAGCACACACACACACACATACACACACACACACACACACACACACACATATATATATATATATATATATATATGCACACAGACACATATTTGTAGTGAAAGCAAAACAGTCTGTAGAATTCATGTTTAAAACAAAAGTTACATGAATTCCTATGTTTAGTTTAATGCTAGAATTTTATAGTAGCATTTATTGTGAATCCTTCATTCACAATGAATGCGAGAAAATAAGGTCAAAGCCTGCTATATGTGGGAAAATGTTTTAAAAACACTCAAATATGGTCAGAACTTTTACCAAAATTATTCTGTATAGAAAGCAGTTACCTTTTTATATCCTTAAAACACTCACAAATCAAGACACTCTCTCAATTGTTGTGTTCAGAACAGTGATGTTTTGTTTCAGTAGGACACAACAGCCTAAAAAGACTTCAATTAATTCTAGTTTTGAATTTCATAGAATAGAATTTTTAAAAGAAAAGAGACTTAACAGATTTAATAGTTATTCATAGAAGAATTAATTCACATTTAAATGTTTGATGTTTCCTTATAAAGAAACCTTTTAAAGGTCAGTTTAGAAATGTAGAAGAAGCAGAGATTCTGGTTGAAAAAGCACATACACATACACACATATATAGTGTGTGTAATTTACATATACATATTCATGAACATATATATATATATATATATATATATATATATATATATATATATATACATATATTTTCAAGACAACAAGATATAAATGTTCCTCATGCTGTGCAAATACTGTCATGTGACTCAGCATAAAATTCCCACTGACTAAAAAACATTGCATCCTAAATGTTTTAGACAGAAATAAGCTGAACTTAAAAGTCAGATGATGCAATATTTGCTTCTAATGGTAATAGACAGTGATGATGAAGATACATGTGATATAAAGTACTTCATTAAATGTGATATTTAAAAAGTTACTTTTCTTACATATTTAACTTTAAATGTGTATGTAAGTTAAATATGACAAATATTTACAGTGATAAATTTATTGATTATACATAAATTTATATATTCTTGCTAGATTAAATGCTAGTCTGGTTAGTTACGAGACACTTAGAATTAGATAATTAGAAAATCAGGTTATTTTGATATGGATACCTAATGCAATTTCAAGGATACATCAGTAAATTTGGCAAGAATGAAAACATGTGATAGTAGTTTCCTGAAATTCTCCTGTTGTTTTCACCATAGGGAGATATATGGTTTCCAAAATTATGGTCCCACCATAATATTATCAGTGTTTGGACTGATAAGCTTGTCATAGTTTGCAAAATAGAAATGGAATACGAATCTCATTCAGTTTGACATCTCCTACATATAAACTGATTGTGCAGAACTCTTCGAATACAAAGGGAAAATTCTATGGACAGAAAATAGGGGTGAGAAATGCCCTAAATGCGAATCATTTTTTCCTTCGTTACCATCCACACTAAATTATATAAAAGGTATTCTTTAATCTCCGGGGCATCCACATCAGTGACAGATCACAAGAATACTTCATGAAAGCATTTTCTGATCATTATGGTTCCATACACTTGTGAAATACAACAGAGATTTACTAGATGTGAAAGTTTTCAGACTTGAACATTCTTCGAACTTTGGTAGCCATAAAACTGTAATCTCAAAATGAACTACTAGAATATGACCAATTTGTCTCTGATCTAGACTGTTGGAGAATGACACAGTGGAAAGAGCATGGGTTTGTAAAGACAAGGTGACCTGAATTGGACTCTAATTTCTATCAATTGCCACTGCAATGGGACACTGGGCAAATTACTAATCTCATTTTGTGAAATAATCCAATAACACCAACCACACATAGTAGTAATGGGAACTTCAGTTGATCAAAAGGTATTTATTACACATCTTTGTTAGCTCCTGTAACTCGGTGCAAGGGGAAAACAGCTCTTGGAGGGAAAAAGAAGAGGCAAACAAAGAAGCAGATGCAGTGCCTAGTCACAGGTTATTGTGTATTATGGAGGACAAAATATTAACCATTGATAACATTTAATATAATAATGTGAAAATCCTTATATTAGACAATGTCCCAACGTTTCCAAAAGCATTATTTAGAGAATAATCTTAGATTTTCTTCCCTGTTTATAGTTTATATGGGACATGATCCTAGGAGGTCTATATGAAGCAGTAGGAAAGTGAGACAAGCCAAAAATTAAAAGAAAGGTGTTTATTAACAAAGGAAATACTGCTATGGGTGACTGCAGCTTAATGTCACTGAGGAAACTCAGAGAAAACATGTGGATCCTGAATTAAAATCATTGTACCTGACAGCTGGACAGACAGGAAGCCAAAGAATTTACCTGCTGACTACTTCCTCACTGGGTAAGAGTTGTCCCTGAGGATATGAAAAACCCTCTACCTTCAGGTTAGATCTGCTTTGTGGCTGAGCAACTTCCTTGATATTTTCTGGCAGAACAGAGGAAAAGGTGCCTGAGATGAAAATTTTTCAGAATGCAGCAAGGCTGTCTTTTACAGCCTTGGGGAATTCAGGTGGGCAAAAGGATACAGAGAGCGAATTCAACATCACCTACTTCAAGGCACTGTTGAGGTATTTTATCCATCAGAATTGAGTGTTTCATACTTTTTCTCTGACAGCTGTAGTCATCAAACATACATTGATTGATTTCTTTCTTTTTTTTATAGTTCGCTTTGATTGTACACCCAACTAGAGAAAATTTCTAAGGGGTACCTTAGTTGCCACATTCAGTTCAGTGGAACACATATTAGTATCTAGGAACAACAAGAGTCAAATTTCTCATTCAGGTAGCTTGTGTCCAGCCCTAACTATCTCTATGGAAGGCAATATTCACCCAGCTTTATTTACTTCTAGTTGCCATTGTCTTTTGACTCCCAGGAGTTCTGCTGTTACCTGCCCCCACTAGCAAATCATTACATAGAGGGACAGATTGACAATCTTCCCTTATTGTCTCCAATGCAGGAAAGGAGGTCTTTTGTGGTTTTAAGATATTATTAATCATTTGATACAACAGGAAAAGGAATAGCAAAAATACTCACCTAATAAGCAATGTTTATAGGACCCTTCAACTTGACAACTTGAAAAGAGTGGAAGAGTTCAAGCCACATATACCAGATTTTAAATTTTTGCTTCATTTCTAGAAGTAATTGATTTTAGGGTATTGAGTGACCCTTGGAATACTGGTAAAATTGTGACATTGTTTCTTATCTCTTAGTAATATAATGAGAAATAGTGAAATAACTTGTGTAAAATGCCTACTACAATGACAAATACATAGGATATATTCAATACAGAAGGCTATTATTAGTGTTAATAGCAACAATTTTTTAGTGAGTAATTATGCTTATATGTCACCACCAATAAAAATTATATTGATGAAGATTATTGAAAAATATATATAAGGGAGATGATAAAAGTATTATAATGCCCATAAAAGAAATTTATAATCACTTTCAAATTTCTTTGCTGCTGCACACTACATTTCTTGGGTGTGTTAACTTCATAGGGTTTGGTGAAATAATTCAATGCACTACCTCATATGAGAGTTAAATAACAGCTGGATGTGGCCATGCATGCCTGTAATCTCAGTGTCTCAGGAGTTTGAGGCAGGAGAATGGTGGGTTCATAGCCAGCCTCAGCAATTTTGTGAAGCCCTTCCAATTTAGGGAGACTCTGCCTCAAAATATATGACTGGTAATGTGGTTCAGTGGTTGAGTGCCCTGGGTTTAATCCCCAGTAACAAAATAAATAAATAAATTACAATCAATGGTGATTATGCTAAAGGGTATATCAGCAAATGTAAATCCTTAATCTATCCACAAAAAATACAGTTTATCATACAAATACTACTATTAATTATTAAGGCTTTATATTAATATACTACTACCTATATTTTACATAATTACCTTGAGTTTTTGAATATATATTTTATATTGCCACTTTGCACTTTGATTCTTTAAAGAATATATCTGAAAGTGTTCATGAGTCCAGAAAAGAAAAAAAATTAATATCTATTTTCATTCTTTTTCAAATGTATATACATTCCTCCCTTTGAAATAAAGCAGCAGTTTTTTTTTTGTTTTCTTTTTGTTATCTATCATAAATCATAGTGATGCTGGTCATTAATGTTTCCTACTTAGGTAAAGAGTAGTTCAAAAAATACTAGATCAAATCTAATTGAGAAACATTGAAAATGGCACATTGTTTCATAAAAATCAATTCTGTTTCTTTATATTGACTCATGGACAAAAAAGTATTGGAAACCATTGCCTTCTCCTTCTTATTTATTTTTCAGGATGCTCAGTTGACTCATAACAACTTGGTTGGGATGTTTTGGGGGTTTTCTAATCGTCCACCATTTTATAAAGGTCACCATTCACCAGCACAATAGTTAGAGAAAATTGTTTCTTTACTTATGATAGGCAGTTTCCTTGTACAGAATCTGCCAGCTTACAGTCCAGAACTGTATAACCAGAAAGAAAGAAAATGATTGATGATTAATGAAAACATTACCAACAGAACAACACCACCAGAAAGTAAGGTGTTGTTACTCTAAATTGCAGTGAAAAATGCCTTACCACCAAGAAAGGATAGCAAGTAGCTGACCTCAAGTAGCAAAAAGAAAAAGAGCTCTAAGTTATGTGGAAATGAAAGTGTATATATCTGATATTTTTATTTATAAATAAGCAATTTTTACCTAAAAGATATTCTATTATATGTTGTGGGGAATATAATGATGAAAAAGAAAAGAACCCGGCTTCAATGAATTTGTTTTATATAAGAATATCCAAATATATACATATTGTACCATAGGTATTTTCTGTGAAAAGCAGAAAGTTCCCCATCATTTTTTAATCATATATCAACCAGAGCTGTTGTTCATTCATTCATGGAATCTGAAAATATTGTGAACATTGATAATTCCTCAAAAATTGTATTATTCCTTACCAGATAATCAGCGAATACACACACACACACACACACACACACACACACACACACACAAATAAAATCTCTTTTGCCATGTTATTTGGTTCATTCAAAGTCTCATAGTTCCAATAGTCAAAGATTTCTACATAATTTATTATATGTTCACCTTCCGTATATTTTATGATACCTACTAGAACAAGAAATATGTCAAGGTGAAGGAAATTTGAGTAACTGAATGGAGACTGTGGTATTTTTTATATGGAGTTAATAGTCAGGGAGGCATTTCTAATGAGACAACATTTGAATAGAAAACAGAATGAAATAAAATAATGGGTTATAGAGATCTTCAGGGAGAAAATGTTTCAAGCCAAATATCTAACTGGTTCAGAGGATGTGAGTTAAACCTAAACTTATCTTGCTGAAGGAACAGTCAGGAGAGAGTTAAAGCAATGTATACCAGAAAGTTCACAGGGAATCAGGTAATATGGAGCCTTCTATTGTATGGAAAATATTTAGAATTTTTTTCACAAAAGTAATGGGAAGCTTTTAGAGATTTGGGGGCAGAATAATGATCTGATCCCTTTTATGATTGAAAAGCTCATTGTCCACGTTAGCAGGGGAGACAGTGCATATAGGGAAACAGCTAAGGAGGGTAATTGTAATACTACTCCCAAGGTGATGGTAGCTTAGCCCTTGATGGGTTTTATTTTATTTCTAAAGGAAGTTCTCAGAGTACAAGACTGAGGATATTTATTTATTTTTCAAGTGTTTAGATGAGGACCTGTCATACAGTAAACACTAAAAAATGCTTCATCAATGAATAAATTTGTGATGACTTGGCTAGAATTTTATATTTTAAAAAATTATAATTTTCATGAAATATATTTTATTATAACTTTCACAGCCTTTTAAAATCTCAGTACAATAAGTAAACTCTAATGTAGTATGCATTTGAGGTTAATTTTCTTAATAAATTCACAGCAAACAGGTCTTGAAATTTTAACTAGAGATGTTCCCTCTGATATCACTTAATATAAAAAGTAAAAGTCAAAGTTGAAAATATCATTCATTGTGCAGAATAGTAAAAATCTGTTACATTGTAAATCACTTCCCTTTCATTAGGACCTTATACCAAGATATGTTATAAGGAGACTTAGAGACAGAAGATGAGTCTAAGGCCATCTCCATCTGGGTGACTTTTTACAAAACTCTTAGGTATTTTTAGCTATAGATTGGGAGCAGTGTTTTGTTTCTGCTATTTCAGGGACTTACTGTGAGAAACCAATATACAGATATATCTGAAAATGATTTGATAACTTCACTAGACAAAAGATTTATAAACTATTATTAAGTCAATAGATAAAATTTGTCTACATGGCATATATGATGGTAACTTTATTTTTTTGATTCATCTTGTTGTTGCTTTATTTCTTTACATATTGAACCATAGATTCTGTTTTTATTTTATTTACTAGTATAGATATGAACTCCCAAACTTGATCACACATCATTTGAAGAGCTCATTAAAACTAATTTCTGGATTCCACTTCCACAGATTCTAGATCAGTAATTTGGGCAAAGATAGGATAATTTTCATTTCTAAGAAATTATTGGATAATGCTAGTGCTACTATTTGGAGGTCACAACTTTTATAACCACTGCTCATAGGATAACAAATATCAAATAGGGCTAAGAAAAAATGTTTAAATTTTGGAGTTGAGATAAATTTTCTCAATCATTCTACCAGAATCTCTTTGGAAAACTATATGACAACGTATCACTTACCAAGAAAATAAACATTCCAAATAAAAAAAAGCAAAGTAATCACATACAAGTTTGAACATTTTGATAACTGGCACACTGCTTTATTGGAAGTCCCTCATAAGAGCTAATAGACATGAATCTAAATTCTAAGTAGCAGAGACAAACCTATCTCTTACTAGAGTTGAAAGTTGAAATTACATATCTATTATTCATTATATTAAAATCACTGGAGTGTAAAATTATAGGTGCAATGTCAAGCACTATATATTATTTCTTTATTCTGAAAAGTCAAAATCTTTTGAGTATAACTGAATTTTTGATAATAACTTTCTTTCCTGTGTTAGTTATGACCAAAGGAAAAAAAATCAATCAATATTTTTTTAAGGCTGCTGAAGAATCTTTCGCTAATATAGGAACTATTCTACTACGATGTTCTTAGGGAAGGTTTGCAGATACTGTAAAGGCAAAAGAATCTAGGTTCAAACATGTGAATCATGAGTATGGACCATCCTCTCTTCTTTAGAAAAATCAAAGTAGAATACAAATTAAAGTTCAAGAACCATGTCTTTTTTAAAAAAATTAAAATAAATTGTTTATGCCTCTGTCTCTCTTTCATGATATAGTAAATTGCTATAAATTAGTTATTGATGGTTTCCTTCTCCCTAATATAGAAACATGTTATGATCATTCCCTTGCTTCCAGTGGATTTTGACATAATTTACATATAGAGGAAACAAAACTATCCCAACACTTCTCCCTGAGTCAGACACATCTTTGAAGGAAAATGAAAGTACATATCCAAGAGTGACAGAAAGAAAGACTGAGGAAGGGAAAAATTACATTTTATTTGGCACACAGATGTGCATAGCTATTGTCTCTACGAAATATGAGTTTGGCAAAGAAACCTTGAATCTTCTTCATTCCAAAAATATACATTAGTCTCTCCATTTTTTATTTAATTTTCAATCATACTACAATTGATTGGACAATCTACTATATCAAGGGCTTTAACAAATAAACTGGGAAAATACAAAGGAGGATGGCAAGACACAATAAACCCCATTTTATTCCTAGAAAATGGTAATTTCCAAGAGAAGAATTTAGCTAAGTACTGGTGATGATTATGTGGGTTTGGAAATTTACCTTGAATCTTGGTCAAAAGACACTAATAAATCTGAAAATTTTAGATGGATTAGTGTCACAGATTTTTAATAAATGCAAATATTTCTCTTTTGTGTGCATTAACATACCTAGATGCTAGTGTTTCACAGAGCACATAAAATCATGGAATTTTAGAATTCTCAAGAATAGTCTTGAGCTAAGTTGTTAGAAGGAATGCTGATAAAAAATATCAGGTTATGAAGAAACTCTAAATGCTATTCTCTTATTCTAGACAATCTGCATAATAATAAAAAACAGCTTGCATATGTTAGAGCTTCTGCTTCAGTGGTGATCCGCTTCGGTGGAGTTGTCATATTAACTTGGTCCTCCTCAGGGAGTCCTGCCCCTCAACTGCCAGCATGAGTGTTTCCAATCTAGGTATTTCAATCCTATTGGTTCAGATTCAGTCTGTGGCCACAGGTGAGATGTTCAATACTCAGGTGCCAAAAGATGGGGAAGGTTCCAGTGAGGCTTGAACATCAGCAATTCAAAGGGGGCCAGAATGACTAATCTCAGTGCTACTTAATCAGAATTATTTTTCACAGGTGACAAACTAAGTCCCAGTAGACTTCGGAGTATTGGGCGGCTGCTTCCAAATGCTTTACAGAATTTTCCTTTTTAATTCATCTATAAAGATGTGCTTACCTGCATAAAAGCAAAAACGAGTTTTACCATCTAATACTAAAATATAATTCCCTTAATAAATCTCTGATCTTTCACCCCCTATTGTTTTTAGAACAACCATTCAAGTACAGAACATTGATTAAAGCAAACTCTAAGTACTTTGAAAATGTGTATGAAAAGAAAGGCTTAAGAATATGCCTTAAGAAAGGCTTCTTCTACAGGATAAATAGATCCAATTGCTAATTACTATAGAAAATATCAATAGGAGGTATAATTCTAAATGTTTGTTCCTGCAGCCAAAAATCTATATATATTTCCATTAGAAAATAGAGAATTTAATTGAGCTAGGTCCCTTGCTAAATTCTTAGCTTGTGGATTAAGACTCTTGGCCAATAGATATGGGTCTGTCCTTCTTTCACTAGAGAAAGATCAGGCTTTTAATTTGTCAGAGTATCCTTCCTTCACTGTAATCACAAGATATTGACTGTATTATTACAGATAGCTTTCGCATGATAGGATACTGTAGAATGTGAAATAACACTGTATGGGGAAACTCTCCCATTTCTCTCTGTCCTGAACTCTGCACAGTCTAGTTTATAATGATTTGATTAGAGACTAAATATGAGTTTCTCAGAACCAAAAAGAGCCAAAACTGTTATGATTTAATGCCATTTCTGACTCAATCGTCTTGATTTTAAGCAAAGATAAAATACCTAATCTTTATAAAGAATTTACCAGGCTCTGTCCATGAATCTTAATAATAGAAACTTTTTCTTTATTTTCTTCACAACAGGCAGAAGTAGGGTGGTGTGTGTGTGTGTGTGTGTGTGTGTGTGTGTGTGTGTGTGTTTTGGGTGATAGCGGTTCCCTCTTCTGAACTAAACAACAACAACAAAAAAATCTGAGTGTAGCAGAGAAAACAAAGAGAGTGATGCTTAATTATTGCTTGACATAATTTTAAGATATTTTATAAAGTCTTGTAAATTTTGAAAACTAGAAAATTTTTTCATAAATGTCTCTTTGAGCTTTCATTCTTGCACTCATTACTTTACATAAAATTAATTAATTAATGTAGAATCTAGAAAGGGACAGATATCCATTGCCACTGTCTCATGCTGTATTAACAAACCATCGCAAGAGCAGCTTAAATATGAATACTCATTTATCTTGTTCGAGCCTGGGGATGACTGACTCAACAGTTTTAATCAGGTTCTCTCATGGGGTCATGTTAAAGCTTCTTAACTTGCATGACTGCCAAATGGTCCACTGAGATTCCAAAAACAAAGCACTGGAAAAACTGGATCCCTTTTATCATCTTTCTGTGTGCTCATTACACCAGTGGGCTCGTGGAAAGTGAAATTCTTTCACAGAGACTGAAGGCTCCCAGAGACAGTGTTTTAGACAGCTATTTTGCTGCTATGACCAAAAGGTTCAACATGAACAATTTTAAAGAAGAAAAAATTTATTTGAGGCTCATGGTTTTAGACGTTGAAATCCATAGATGGCTGACTCCATTGCTCTTTGCCCAAGTGTGGCAGAACACAATGACAGAAAAGTGTGGTTCAGGAAAGCAGCTCAAGACGTGGCCAACAGAAAGCAGAGAGAGAGAGAGACACTGCAGACCAGCAACAAAATATAAACCCCAAAGGCATGCCTTCAACCACGAACCTCTTCCACCCAGACCCTACTGGCTTATAATTACCACCCAGTTGATCCCCTGTCAGAGATTTAATGGACTGAATAGGTTAAGACTCTGATAATTCACTCATTTTACCTCTAAACTTTCTTGTATTATGTTATGCATGAGCTTTTGGGGAACATCTCCAAACCATAACAAATAATGTTCAAACAACTCTCAGGAAGCCTGGAGTGTCCTTTCTGAATACTGTAGCATATCACTTCTAGCACACTAGCTCAGCAGTCTAAAAGCCTGTACCATTTTCAAGTAGAGGGGACATTGACTTCCACTTTTGATGGAGGAAGTTTGTAAGAATTTACAGATATGTTTTAAAATCACCACCTAGTTCTAATTAATGCCTAGAATTACCTAAAACATTTATCTAAATATATTTGTAACTTGATAACCTAAATATTCTGATAAAAACATGCATGTTCCTTAGCTTATAATCTTTTTTTACTTATAATACTAAAAGTAAGGAAACAATTCACGTGTCTACATTTTAATTGCTAGTAGTTATATCCTGCCATACATTAATTTTCAGTAGAGTGTTATCTATATAAACCATATGGAATAATTAGTCAATATGTTTTAAAAACCCAAAAGTGCTTAATGTACCGAACTGGTGATTCCATCTTTTTTATTATTATGGTTATAGCTAATACTTAAATTTGCTAGACTCTTTTCCAAGCACTTTAAAATAAGTCATTTTATTTTTTTCCAAACCCTGTGGCATAGTTATTTCTATTATGCTCATGTTACAAATCAGAAACTCAAGGCTCAGGAAGGGTAAATGTTGACCCAAGGTC